>NW_020664464.1:27431774-27466163 GCF_002925995.2 Terrapene triunguis | reverse complement strand
TAAACACATGAAAAGACCTAGGTTTACAATTTATGATTAAAACTCTACTATCTACACAATATTCATAGACATAAAATGTAAAAACTTAAATATCTTAGAAACAGTAGCCAATCAGTTGTTTTAATTGTCATATTTGAGTTCAGCACATCAAAATACATAATAAATAGCACATTTTATCTCTGAAGCAGATGACTTCTCAAAAATTGTAGACCAGTGTAATTAAATAGAAGTTCCTGCCAAACAATATTTCATTGCTGTGCAAATTTAGTCTTTCACAGTTTTATCATCTTAGATGACATTGTAAAAGTGCACATTTTACAGGTATTCCAATACTTGTTTTGGGTTCAGAGTCCCAATATATTCTTTTAATTTGTTAAAGCACCAACAGTGAAACCATTGTTGCCCAAAGCTGTATCTTTAAAATGTTTGCTACTAAAATGTTTATGTGAAAGTACCGTAATAACGTCTAAGTAGCCCAGGAATTATGACATTGAAGACATTATGACATATAAACACTCTCTTTGTGTGCTATTTCAGGAATTTAGTCTAAATTACTGTATTACTTTAACTTGGTTATAGCTGAGTGTTGTACAGCAGTAAGCTAATAGTAGAAAATTCAAAAGGCCATCAAGTCCCCATTCTCAAGTAAAGTACCTCACCTAGCATACAAGATACAAATGACAACTGGTAGTTAAACAACCAAGTACAAAAATAAACTGCATGAAACAAACTAAAATGGAAAAAAAAAAGATTTCTGTCTCATCCTACAAGGTGCCATTGATGGATTTTTCTGTATCCTAAGGGGAAGAGCTGGGTCAAAGTTGTAGACCCTTAGGGTATTTCTACATAGCAATTAGACATCTACAGCTGGCCTGTGCCAGCTGGCTCAGGCTAAGGGGTTGCTTAATTGCAGTGTAGATATTCAGGGTCGGGCTGCAGCCTAAGCTATTGGACCCTCTCACCTCACAGAGTCCTAGAGCCCCAACTCCAACCCAAGCCCAAACATCTACACTGCCATTAAATAGCCCCTTACCTGAGCCCCACCAGCCCAAGTCAGCTGGCATGGGCCAGCGCAGGTTTTTAATTGCAGTGTAGACATAGAACACCTAGCCTTCTGTTCTCTTGTCTGTGTTCCATGGGACAGTCATCAGATCCAGCCCTGCCTACCAAGAGTTGACAGAAATAAACTGTCAGGCAGATCTTCATGGTCCAACAAAAGTTAAGTCTTGATATTCTAAAAGTAAACCCTTGTGGCCTGCTTACCACATAACAATCAGCCAGAGAAGCTTTGTAAGAATACAAGCATTAGCACATACATAAATTTAAATACAAAATAAAAAATCCTCACACAATATTTCCTATGGGGAAAGGAAGGGATCAAAAAAAAAAAAGAGAGGAAGAACCATGTGTCACATATTAGTTACACTGCCTAATAGGCTACTAGAAAATGCTCAAATGCCACAGTGGTGGACACAGTATAAGAACCTAAACAGAACAGAAGTACTGAAATTGGTGTGCAATAGGTACGTTTTTCAAAAACTGCTCCAGCAAGACACTATTGGAGGACACAGAGGCATGTATTAATGTAAAAGGTCTATATCCGGACATATAGAATGTTACTTCTGAATATTTTAGAGTTGAAAACAGCTAATTTTGACCACCATTGAAAAACTGATGTTCTGTTCTGTTTCAACAGTAAAAAATTATTCCAGGTTGCCAGTTTAAAACCAGACTAGGTGGGTAGTGACTGAAATTTGTTAATATCTGGCCACACCTAGTCACTAGAAGGCTTAGGTAATAGTTCAGATTAGTGTTTTTCTGGGTTTGATTTCAAGTATAACCAGATTTGTTGTGTTTCTTCTGTTGTAAATATTGCATTCTGAACAACCGGAGGAATAAAGCCATCTGAAGTATCGTTAAGGTTCAGGACCGAATGAGCAAACCCCTAGAAGTAGTTCTGCCAGGGCAAGGGTAAGACCCATCTATTAACTTAGTACCATGCTATCTTGAGTCCTGTATGTTCTATGACAGGTCTCCAGGGCTGTTGCGCTGGTATATTTCATGGGCACTAAATTCACAAAAACAACAAAAGGTATCTCAAGGTTCAAAGGTTTTGAACTCTCACCATCTGCATTGGCCATGCCCTTCCATTGAAAGTGAAACCACCACAAATACAAGATCTTCCAGGAGTGTCTCCTGCAAAAGAAAGACGGTTTTGTAGCTAAAGGACTGGACTAGAATTTAGGCAATTTCGGTTCAGTATTTAGCCTTGCAGAAGACTTCCCGTGTGAATGACTTCCATTGTGTGATCTTGGGTAAATCACTTAATCTTTCAGCCTCAGTTTCCCATCTGTGCAATAGGGGTGATAATACTTTCCTACCTCACAGTTTTATTGTGATCATAGATTAATTGATATTTGCAAAGTGGTCCAATACTACAGTGGAGAGAGTTTTTTTCTGAATTTGGATTTTTTTCATATACAATTTTTATATAATTGATAGAAAAACTATTTACAAATATTTACTCAGCTTTGCTTCATAAAACTTATTTTTCTCAAAAGTATAGTGACTGTGAAGTACAGCAGCAACACTTAAATGTTGTAACCTGTTGTTACTATTAGAGACTCACCTGCATAAGAAAATATTTTTCAAATGGCAGCACGTATGAATACAAAAATGTTTTTCCTAAACTCTAAAAAGTTTTAGTTGATATTTCTGAATAGTTTTGTCCATTTGTATTTCTCATGGGCATTGTAATACTGTCATTTAATAACTGAATAACTAACAACAATGTTTAACCAAAAGAGTCTGTGGCTTTTTAAAATTTCTTTCTTTCTCTTGCAACTTTTCTAAGGTTTATTGTTTAATGTCATTTGAGTTATAAACATATTGAGTTTCCTAGAAAGGATCTCCATGCGGTAGAATAGTAGTCCATTAACAGGTTTCTGTTATAAAAATAAGTTTAACATACAAAATATTTTAATCAATTAAAGGAAGTCTGACTTACACAAATTGCACACTAAGACTCCTGTTGATGTCTGTGGGAGTTACATGTCAGGAAGGCTGCATGATACAGCCCTAATTAGATCCAAGTAAATTTAAAACAAAAATTGGGCTGATGATATCATGAATCATCAGATTAATTAGTGCCATCAAAACCCCATATTGCACTTTATTGGGGAAAAACAGTGTCAGTTTGTTTTAACCTCTTTCCCTTTCTGATGGATGCACACAGTTCCTTGGACATGGTAAGCCTATCTTTGGTGTAGCAATCTGAGGGGTTTTATTAGTACAGGGCAAAGGAAATACACTTTCATTTTGATTAGTCCACATTTCCTCTCTGGATTTGGAGATTGTGTTATAGAAAATCTGTTCTGTTTTACTGAATTTGAGGGGTGAAATCCTCGCCCCATTGAAGTTATTGGCAAAACCCTCATTCATTCAGTGGAGCCATGGATTGCACCCATGGACTATTGGGATGTGTTTTCATACTGTGCTGTAAATCATACCAAAGAGTTAGGTTACAGCATGTTGGGCCATATTCTAGTCTCTGTTGCTCCAGTGTTTCACCTTAGTATTCTGAATTGTACTAGTGTAACACAGACCAGATTCTCTCTTACTCTCTCACTTGCAGTTGACACTAAACTGGGAGGAGTGGTAGATATGCTGGAGGGTAGGGATAGGATACAGAGGGACCTAGACAAATTAGAGGATTGGGCCAAAAGAAATCTGATGAGGTTCACCAAGGACAAGTGCAGAGTCCTGCACTTGGGACGGAAGAATCCCATGCACTGCTACAGACTAGGGATCGAATGGCTAGGCAGCACTTCTGCAAAGAAGGACCTGGGAGTTACAGTGGACGAGAAGCTGATATGAGTTGACAGTATGCCCTTGTTGCCAAGAAAGCTAACGGCATTTTGGGCTGTATAAGTAGGGGCATTGCCAGCAGATCGAGGGATGTGATCATTCCCCTCTATTCGACATTGGTGAGGCCTCATCTGGAGTACTGTGTCCAGTTTTGGCCCCCACACTACAAGAAGGATGTGGAAAAATTGGAAGGAGTCCAGCGGAGGGCAACAAAAATGATTAGGGGGCTGGAGCACATGACTTATGAGGGGAGGCTGAGGGAACTGGGATTGTTTAGTCTGCAGAAGAGAAGAATGAGGGGGGGATTTGATAGCTGCTTTCAACTACCTGAAAGGGAGTTCCAAAGAGGATGGACCTAGACTGTTCTCAGTGGTACCAGGTGACAGAACAAGGAGTAATGGTTTCAAGTTGCAGTGGGGGAGGTTTAGGTGGGATATTGGGAAATCTTTTTCACTAGGATGGTGGTGAAGCACTGGAATGGGTTACCTAGGGAGGTGGTGGAATCTCCTTCCTTAGAGGTTTTTAAGGTCAGGCTTGACAAAGCCCTGGCTGAGATGATTTAGTTGGGGATTGATCTTGCCTTGAGCAGGGGGTTGGACTAGATGACCTCCTGAGGTCCCTTCCAACCCTGATATTCTGTGATTCTATTAATGTATTTTGGAGCCCTTAACTAATTTTGTAGTTGAGGTTTTATCTTACTTTTCATTATAAAACTAGTTTTTATCATGATCCACTCATCTTTTAAAAAAATAAAAGTCCTTTCTGCCTGAAATTTTTTGGGGGAGCATATTGCCATTGGAGATTTTTTTCTGAAAATTCAGGTTACTACATAGCATACTGCATAGCCGGGATCCCAGATATCCTTTTAACAATTATATATAAAACAAGAAAATTCCTAGACAATGGTAATTAAGATAGGATTAAGGATGTAACAGTATATCAGTTACTTTTTTAAAAAAAGCCTTTTTAGATTCTGTAAGTATCTTTAAAAATAAGTATGATAGTTCATGGTTCCACACACCTTGACTCTGACTATGTAACAATATCAATTATCTGACCACCAGCAACCCTTTTACATCCAGCTCTCATAATAGTACCATCATACCATTTCTACATTTCCAGGATGGATGACACTCATCTATGTATACAGAACTACAGACCACAATGCCGCGTGTCATACCATCACATATGTGCCATCAACCCTCAAACAAAACCTCCATTTCAACTGCCTATATGTTTGCTTTCAGTACCACCTGTATCATGTTTCTTATTCTCATATATATTACAATTCTAATGTTTCTAAGGCCATTCTACCTCATTTGAAGCCCCGAGTCAGCAAAGTATGTAACACATACCTAAGTTCCATTGAAATCAGTGTGATGTAAGCATATACTTGTGTTTTGCTGGATCTGGGCCTTCATCTTCCATGTGGTGTCCCTGTAATTCCTCAGTATACCTCCCTTATTTGCTTCCTGACTTAGATATTATACACTAAAACTTATACACCCTCCTTCTCTCTTGGAAGAATGTACAGTAACATTGTAAAACAGTGATAGGTATCTTTATACAACTCATACTCCCACATGTCTAGGTCATTTATAGAGTTTGAAATAGTGGGAGAATATTCAAGGATGGTGTTTAGACTGTTTGTGGAACCTTGACTTAGAATTAGGTTTTCTAACTTTTTTTTTTTCAACTTCAGTGTTCTGAAAGGCTTTTTTTTAAAGTAACTGATATGTATTTACAGCCTTAATATATCTGGGGAATTTTTAATTCTTTTTCAAAAGATTTAAAATGGTTTATGATTCCTAAAATGTAGTTAATATTTAGTAATATTTAGTGTACTTGGCATTAGCATCACATCTTGCATTTCTTACTCAGACAAAGCTCCTACAGTAGTCAGACAGTATTGTCTGAATAAGGCTATAAAAATTTGGCTGTGATTCAGAACTGAACATATTTGCTTTTTGGAGAAAAGCATAAAATGTAATTACAAGATACTAATCCATTAGAATTTCTATTTATTTAAATAAATTACAGTACATATGTGGTATATATTACAGTAGTATTGTAAACAGTATATACTTTCTAATTTTATCTTTTAACCCTGTACTTTGTATTTCAGATTAAAAAATGATGAAATATTAATGTTACTGAAAATACATGTAGTGGAAAAAAGGTAAAATAGAAAAGGGTATACTGGGAAAAATACTTAGTTTCAAAGGGCATGAAATTTCAGATGCCCTGGAGGTATAAATAAATTAACACAGCATACAATATATTTTACTAGTATACAAAAAGCCAATGTTAACTCCTTGTTATTACCATGATATTTTTAGTTTTTAATGGTCATTTCTTTATGTCTTCAGTATGTAATTACCTTGTACTGTTAGCAACAATTCCTGATTTATACGCAATCCGGGCATTCCTCACTTTTTCCAGCTGAATCCTTAAAGTTTATGTCAAGGAAAACCTTAAACTGTGATTCATGTCACCTAATTTTTTAATTAATGTTTCTAATGACATTTTTTTAATATCCATGAGGGATGAGATCATTTAAAAAACTGATTTTATTCATGGGCTGAGGCAAATGTGAGCTGTAAAGATCCTTCTCCTCATTTATTTTACCTTGCTAATCAGAACAATAATTGGATGGAGATAGTGATGTGTTTTTATCCCTTCATATCATAGATTAGGTGGATGCCTATGTTCCAGAGAATAAGAGCTATGGCTAGATTCTTTGATTCACTACATGCATTTTTCATTGCTTCAGCAGGGGAACATCCACGGGAGATTATGTAGAAGAATCTCTGCTTTGCTGTCTCTTATGTGAGCTCCTCCGGGTGCCATTGCTACTTCTTTTACTGCTTTCCAGCGTAAGCAGGGAAGGGAGGCAAGGGATGAATTGGGGACAGAAGTGTGCGTGACTTCACTATGCCTGATTTTCTGCTGGCAGAAGGTTTTTCATCAGAGGATAAAGTTAAAACTGCAGCTTTATCTTATCCAGCATCTAAGAATTAGAGAGCTGCAATTAGCCCCTTCACTCCCCTGTCAATACATCGAGCCAATAAATGAATCCTGTGCAATTTGGCTCACTATGTTCAATAATTCTGAGACAGGCCCCCAAAAATCTTGAGACTTTAAAAAAACAGATATGGGGGGTCTTCCTTTTTTTCTTCTGGGTTTTGAGTCCTGAGGGTTTACATTTTCCATCTTTTTCTCTGTAACAGTGAGAGGTAGAAACTTATTAATTTTTTAAATGTAAGTTGAAATCCTTATGTATTCACATGACTCCAGGACAAATTAGGGCTTTAAGAATTGCACCAAATATTATGACACTCACAATAAAATTGTGTGTGTTGGCAGCACTTCCTAAGTGTATAAACCACATAGTGAAAATACACTCGATAGTAATTTTTCCTTTCTGTCATCATTTTGTGACTTCAGATTTCAGTCCACATATAGTTAATCCTGCCTCAGTGCAGGAGGATGGATTAGATGACCTCTTGAGGTCTCTTTCAGCCCTACATTCCTATGATTCTATATTTTACTTATAATTCAACTTTAAGGAACATGAAGTGATTATTGGACTCTAACTCACCCTCAGAAAGTAAAGAAATCCAGAATATAAGGCTAAAAAGTCAATGCAACGATCATTCTGTATTTTATTTCATTATGGAAACAAATCATTGTCTTGATTTTAGGATGGAGTGAGTTCTTATTTTGTTTTTTATAAATTTAACTTAATTATTTTTGAGTTTTAGAGGGCATCAATCTATCTTTTAAAAATGTATATTTCGATATAATACGCTACACTGGCATATCATCTTTCATTCAAAGACCCCAAAATACTTTGCAAATATTAATTACCCTTTGGATTCCACTGCTCTTAAAATCCCAGTGTTGGAATGGAAGACCTAATTATATAGGAGAAACTGAAACCTATATTCACTTGATAATTTTTCTTCCACTATTATCCGTATTAGCCATTCTGTCCCTGTGATGAGGTATACAGACCCCACACTGGGGAACATGGGTTTAATAAGATAGGGACTCATTTGGCCCCCCGTCACACCTATGAGAGAGATCAGACTTGGAGGGAGATGCTTAAAAAGGGAATACCCAGAACAGTAGGTGGCAGACCAGAGAGGAGAGCACACCTCCTGTTTACAGCTCATAGAGAGAGGGCTGACTGAAAAGAGTTCCTTGGATGACTGCTGCCTGGTAGCCTCTCTGAAAGAAGGGTGGGCTTGATGCTGATCCACCTTTTGAGGGGACTATTTCTCCATGTTAGCCTGTGAGCCTTTTTGGGGCCACAGCTTAACAGAAGCTTTAGCATACCTATGGGACAATTTGTGTTAATTTCTTTTTGTGTTCGTTGACAATCCTGGAAGGGGCTCAGGGAGAGGGCTGAACTTTTTATGACTGGCCTGGCATGGTGGAATACCTGGACGTTGTAGAGCAGAGGCCTGAGTGAGTACAGGGGCTTGGCCTAGGGGAGCTCTGGAGAAAGAACCCAGTGACAACATGGTGGAGTATTGCAGTCATGATCTTTGCACCCCTGGAGAAGGGTGAGGCTTGAATGATCTGGACTGATAAACCCTGAAACCTGGAGGTATGAGTTGATAGGCAGTAACAGTTGGTCAAACAAGTAACAATTCTGATACAACCTCAGGGGCCCTGGAGTTTCACCCCCAGGGGCTGTAGGCCTGGTCCCAGCAACTGTGGTTGTGCCAGTGAGACTCACGAAAATGGGCTCTGAGGATGACCTGGAGTGTTTCCTTGTAATGTTCAAGCACTGGCAGCTCACTGGCCAGCTGAGCAGTTGGGTCATCTTGTTAATGCTTTAGCTGACCAGGCCAGTGTAGGCTATATGCTGAGGGC
The DNA here is from genome assembly GCF_002925995.2 of Terrapene triunguis. Lineage (NCBI taxonomy): Eukaryota > Metazoa > Chordata > Testudines > Emydidae > Terrapene > Terrapene triunguis. The sequence goes on along the minus strand of NW_020664464.1, from coordinate 27,457,412 downwards.
CGTAAGCAGAAGCAATGCAAGAGTACAACCAGGGGATAGCGTGTGTATTGGACTACCTTGATATCACAGAGGAGACCTTTTGAAAGCCATTTCATGAAAAGAAATACCCCCAGGGAGCCTGACCCCATGTAGTGGCCCAGAAATCGAGGGACTTGTGCTGGCAATGGTTGAAGTCCAAGACTTGGACTGGAGTCCAGGTTGCTGAGCTCTTGATAGAGCAGTTCATCCACATACTCCCAGTTGAGAGTAAACACTAGCTACTCAAACACTGCATTAGCTATGGTCAGAGCTGATACAGTCCAAGTTATGGAGAACTATCTGGCTACTGAAACAGCTTTGGCAATGTTGTGTGAGAAGCTACCTGAGGCAAGTTGAAAGAGAACTTAGCCATGATGATTGGTGGAGTGATGGCCTGGTCCTAGCCCAATCACACCAGCATCTGAGGGCCCCAGGCTGGGCCCCATCATAAAACCCAGATGATGTAGGCCTGATTCTACATGAGGATAAGGGATCCTGGGGCCTCCATAGTCTCCTCACCAGGAAAACCAGGGAGAGGAAGCAGGCAGGCCGCACAGGCTACCTCAAGCATTAGTCCCAGGGCCAGAGCCCATGTGGCAAGCAGTAGGAGTTGGTTTTACATCTAGGCACACAAGACACCTGTACCATGAATGCCCCAACATGGAACAGGTGTGGGTGATGGAAAGCCAATCCTGTAAGCTAACTCCAGTTAAATTAACTGTCCCTATCTGGATAAACAGGATGGAAACCCAGGTGAAACTATTTTCTTACAACGTATTCGCGGCGATGTTAAGCCCTATCCTAGTGTGTGTGTACAATTAATGTAGGGAAACTCCCGAGGCCCCTGGTAGTGGATCTGGTCAACCCCATTGTCTTGGGACAGGATTGAGAGTATTTCTAGAAGGTACTGGGTGGAAGTTAAAGTGGCTAACTTAGGAGTCCCTGGGTGGTGGGGCCTCAGACCCCTGTCCACTGGTTGGTGTAGAGGAAGAGCTGGACCCTGGAGAGGGGATTTCTGGTCAAGGGGAAACTCCTTCAGAAGTTCCACCTAATGATGAAATGAGGCTGCCCCTCCCCACAAAGGATGAACTTTGTCAGAGATTAGAGCAAGGACCAAACCCTGAGCTGGGCCTCTGACCAGCTCAGTGGTCAATGGAGAAGTGATAGATCCACATTGATCAGACCAATACTCCTGATTTGACCTCTGGGCATAGCAACTGTACGAGCTGCCGAAAGACTGACAGATGGGCAAAATTCAATCACAGCTCCTTGTTCCCTGATCTCATTGGCTCAAGGTCATGTGATTGGCTCATGTGTCCCTTCTGAGGGGCACTTCGGCCATGAAAAGACCTGGCAAGGATTTTAGGCTACTTCTACTGGCCTAGGATTCACCATGAGGTCAAAGATTTCTGTAGCTCCTGTTTCAAGTGCCAGCTCGCTGACCCTAAAGGGGTGGGCAAATCCCCTCTAGGTCCCTCTTGCAGTGGTGAGTGTTCCATTTGAAAGGAGTGCAGCTGATTATAGACATCTATTAGTCATACTTGATTAAGCTATCTGGTATCTGGAGGAAATTCCACTGTGCTCTCCTAACACTAGGACTATTGCAGCAGAAGGGCTAAAGGTCTTTCCCTGGGTTGGTTTGCCTATGGAGATCCTAACTGATGAAGACATCAACTTTACATCCCATCTGTTGAAGGAAGGTGTGTGATCCATTAACAATAAAACTGTATTAACATCCGTCTATCAATCACTCTCAGACCGATGGTCTGGTCAAGAATTTTTAACTAGACCCTGAAAAGGATGTTGAAGTTGATTGCTGCAGACTCCCACCACAGGGATCCCTTTTATATGCCATTTTGGAGGTACCCCAATCATTTACTGAATTTCTCCTGTTCAAGCTTTTAATAGGAGGCAACTCCAAGGTATTCTGGACCTTGTCCGTGAGATATGGGAGGAGCAGGCTTCTAGAACACAAAGTCTTGTACAGTACATATTAAAGCTCTTGAAGAGGCTTGAAATTCTCTGGCTTGAAAACCTCCTTAGATCTCAACAGATTCTGGAGCAGGTCTATAACAAAGGGGGATGTATGTGTGTATTTAAACCTGGGGACCAGGTACTTCTCCTGCTCCCCAGTGCATAGTCCAAGCTTCTTGCCAAGTGGCAAGGATTATATGAAGTAGTATCTCAAGTGGAGCCTATTAATTATTAAATCAGACAACTCAACAAGAGGAAGACCTCTTGAAACCCTTGAGGGACTTGGGAGGGCTTGTTTATCGCTCTTTATCTACATGAGCCAGACTTGGAGACCTAGGCACTCATCTCTCAAGACCCTGATGGCGGATTGGTGGGGGAGAACCTTTGCCCAGAGCAAAGGGCCCAAGTAACACAACTTGTAAAACCACCTTGTCAGTATTTTCCTCCAAGCCTGGGCGAACCCATCTTATTCAACCTTGTGTCTGAACGGAGCGGGGGCAATGTGTCCAGGAGAACTCTCAGCCACTTCCAAAAAAAAAAGAAAAAAGTGGGACACAGTGAACCAGGAACTCAGCACCATGCTGGAGTTAAGCATCATTGAAGAATCTGATAGCAATTGGTGAAGCCAAGTCATACTGGTCCGTCAAATAGATGGTACTGTTTGATTCTGCATAGACTTTAGGAAGGTTAACGTTGTCTCTAAATTTGATGTGACCCCATTCTGCAAGTGGAGGATCTACTAGAGCAGTTGTGTGAAGCCCAGTATATCACAACATTAGACCTTACAGAAGGATATTGGCAGATCCCACTCACATCCGAATCTTGTGAGAAAATTGCTCTCACCTCTCCATTTGGCCTATATCAATTTAGAACTAAGCCATTTACCTCCAGGGGGCATTGATAACATTTCAGCAGCTCATGGACCACATTCTCCAACCATGTGGGTCATAGTCTGTAGCCAGTGGTCATATATAACAGGAACTGCAAGGTCCATCTGGAACAGGTTGCTGCCATCCCCTGGTCCCTAGGGGAGGCTAATCACAAATCCAGCAAAATGTAAAATTGGACAGAAAGACACCACCTACCTGGAGTATACTTTGCAGAAGGACCAGGTCTGGCCCATAATGGACAAAGTCCAGGCCCTAAAAGCCTGCCCAACTCAACAACAACAACAAAAAAACAGGTCCAGAGGTTCTTGGGGTTTATGGGTTATTACTGCTGGTTCATGCTAGAGTTCTCTATGACAGTGTCCCCATTCATGGACATGATTAAGGACAGTAGTCCCAGGAAAGTTTGTTGGTCTGAAGCCTGCAAAAAGACATTCCAGATGTTGAAAGGCCACCTGTACAAAGAGCTTGTTCTAGTCAGTCCAGAGAGTGAATTAAGCTAAACCAAATTAAGGCTAGGCTGCAGCCACTTCAATTGTGAGCGACTGTGTCCACCCAAGGGTTTAATGCAGTTTAACTAATCCACTTTAAATTCACACCTTAAATTAGTTAGGGATGTTCAGGAAAGTTAACCCTAGGAGAAGAAAACAGCTCTAGGAGAAGAAAGATCACTAGATAAGGACATATTTCTCCATTTTGTTTAAAATCTATGAAGTGAAAACATAGAATCATAGAATTTCAGGGTTGGAAGGGACCTCAGGAGGTCATCTAGTCCAACCCCCTGCTCAAAGCAGGACCAATCCCCAACTAAATCATCCCAGCCAGGGCTTTGTCAAGCCTGACCTTAAAAACCTCTAAGGAAGGAGATTCCACCACCTCCCTAGGTAAACCATTCCAGTGCTTCACCACCATCCTAGTGAAAAAGATTTCCTAATATCCAACCTAAACCTCCCCCACTGCAACTTGAGACCATTAGTCCTTGTTCTGTCATCTGGTATCACTGAGAACAGTCTAGATCCATCCTCTTTGGAACTCCCTTTCAGGTAGTTGAAAGCAGCTGTCAAACCCCCCCTCATCTCTTCTGCAGACTAAACAATCCCAGTTCCCTCAGCCTCTCCTCATAAGTCATGTGCTCCAGCCCCCTAATCATTTTTGTTGCCCTCCGCTGGACTCTTTCCAATTTTTCCACATCCTTCTTGTAGTGTGGGACCCAAAACTAGACACAGTACTCCAGATGAGGCCGCACCAATGTCGAATAGAGGGGAATGATCACATCCCTCGATCTGCTGGCAATGCCCTTACTTATACAGCCCAAAATGCCGTTAGCTTTCTTGGCAACAAGGGCATACTGTCAACTCATATCCAGCTTCTCGTCCACTGTAACCCCTAGGTCCTTTTCTGCAGAACTGCTGCCTAGCCATTTGGTCCCTAGTCTGTAGCAGTGCATGGGATTCTTCCGTCCCAAGTGCAGGACTCTGCACTTGTCCTTGTTGAACCTCATCAGATTTCTTTTGGCTCAATCCTCCAATTTGTCTAGGTCACTCTGTATGCTATCCCTACTCTCCAGCCTATCTACCACTCCTCCCAGTTTTGTCTCATCTGCAAACTTGCTGAGGGTGCAGTCCACGCCATCCTCCAGATCATTAATGAAGATAGTGAACAAAACCGGCCCCAGGACCGACCCTTGAGGCACTCCGCTTGATACGGCTGCCAACTAGACATGGAGCCATTGATCACTACCCATTGAGCCCGACGATCTAGCCAGCTTTCCATCCACCTTATAGTCCATTCATCCAGCCCATACTTCTTTAACTTGCTGGCAAGAATACTGTGGGAGACTGTATCAAAAGCTTTGCTAAAGTCAAGGAATAACACATCCATTGCTTTCCCCTCATCCACAGACCCAGTTATCGCCTCATAGAAGGCAATTAGGTTAGTCAGGCATGTCTTGCCCTGGGTGAATCCATGCTGACTGTTCCTGATCACTTTCCTCTCCTCTAAGTGTTTCAGAATTGATTCCTTGAGGACCTGCTCCATGACTTTTCCAGGGACTGAGGTGAGGCTGACTGGCCTGTAGTTCCCCAGATCCTCCTTCTTCCCCTTTTAAAGATGGGCACTACATTAGCCTTTTTCCAGTTATCTGGGACCTCTCCGGACCGCCATGAGTTTTCAAAGATAATGGCCAATGGCTCTGCAATCACATCCACCAACTCCTTTAGCACCCTTGGATGCAGTGCATCCGGCCCCATGGACTTGTGCTCGTCCAGCTTTTCTAAATAGTCCTGAACCACTTCTTTCTCCAGAGAGGGCTGGTCACTGCCTCCACATGCTGTGCTGCCCAGTGCAGTAGTCTGGGAGCTGACCTTGTTCATGAAGACAGAGGCAAAAAAAGCATTGAGACATTAGCTTTTTCCACATCCTCTGTCACTAGGTTACCTCCCTCATTCAGTAAGGGGCCCACACTTTCCTTGACTATCTTCTTGTTGCTAACATACCTGAAGAAACCCTTCTTGTTACTCTTAACATCCCTTGCTAGCTGCAACTCCAAGTGTGATTTGGCCTTCCTGATTTCACTCCTGCATGCCTGAGCAATATTTTTTATACTCCTCCCTGGTCATTTGTCCAATCTTCCACTTCTTGTAAGCTTCTTTTTTGTGTTTAAGATCAGCAAGGATTTCACTTTTAAGCCAAGCTGGTCGCCTGCCATATTTACTATTCTTTCTACACATCGGGATGGTTTGTTCCTGCAACCTCAATAAGGATTCTTTAAAATAAAGCCAGCTCTCCTGGACTCCTTTCCCCCTCATGTTATTCTCCCAGGGGATCCTGCCCATCAGTTCCCTGAGGGAGTCAAAGTCTGCTTTTCTGAAGTCCAGGGTCTGTATTCTGCTGTTCTCCTTTTTCCTTGTGTCAGGATCCTGAACTCGACCAGCTCATGGTCACTGCCTCCCAGGTTCCCATCCACTTTTTCTTCCCCTACTAATTCTTCCCGGTTTGTGAGCAGCAGGTCAAGAAGAGCTCTGCCCCTAGTTGATTCCTCCAGCACTTGCACCAGGAAATTGTCCCCTACACTTTCCAAAAACTTCCTGGATTGTCTGTGCACAGCTGTATTGCTCTCCCAGCAGATATCAGGGTGATTGAAGTCTCCCATGAGAACCAGGGCCTGTGATCTAGTAACTTCTGTTAGTTGCTGGAAGAAAGCCTCATCCACCTCATCCCCCTGGTCTGATGGTCTATAGCAGACTCCTACCACAACATCACCCTTGTTGCTCACACTTCTAAACTTAATCCAGAGACTCTCAGGTTTTTCTGCAGTTTCATACCAGAGCTCTGAGCAGTCATACTGCTCTCTTACATACATTGCAATTCCTCCACCTTTTCTGCCCTGCCTGTCCTTCCTGAACAGTTTATATCCATCCATGACAGTACTCCAGTCATTTGAGTTATCCCACCAAGTCTCTGTTATTCCAGTCACATCATAGTTCCTTGACTGTGCCAGGATTTCCAGTTCTCCCTGCTTGTTTTCCAGGCTTCTTGCAATTGTGTATAGGTACTTAAGATAACTTGCTGATCATCCCGCTTTCTCAGTATGAGACAGGAGTCCTCTCCTCTTGCGCTCTCCTGCTCATGCTTCCTCCCGGTATCCCATTTCCCCACTTACCTCAGGGCTTTGGTCTCCTTCCCCCGGTGAACCTAGTTTAAAGCCCTCCTCAGTAGGTTAGCCAGCCTGCTTGCAAAGATGTTCTTCCGTCTCTTCGTTAGGTGGAGCCTGTCTCTGCCTAGCAGTCCTCCTTCTTGGAACACCATCCCATGGTCAAAGAATCCAAAGCCTTCTCTCCGACACCACCTGCATAGCCATTTGTTGACTTCCACGATTCGACGGTCTCTACCCAGGCCTTTTCTTTCCACAGGGAGGATGGATGAGAACACCAATTGCGCCTCAAACTTCTTTATCCTTCTTCCCAGAGCCATGTAGTCTGCAGTGATCTGCTCAAGGTCATTCTTGGCAGTATTATTGGTACCCACGTGGAGAAGCAGGAAGGGGTAGCGATCCTACGATATCTTATGTGAATAGGGATGATTGTGTGTCCTTGTCTGTCTGGACTGCAGTGTTTGATTCCATATCTCATCACAACCCTTCAGGTCCGCAGAGAGCACTATAAGAGCCACCTACCCTCATCTGATAGTTCTTCTAAGTACGAGGAAAGCCTGCTCCACAAACACAAACTCTAAAAGTACATTTGCCTCATAACCTGGAATATATCCCAGGTCTCCTGAATCTCACCATTTTGTTTTGTAAGCAAATAGCTGTGATATCCACTGGCAAAATGTTTCTCGCATCTCTTTCTAGTGGCTGGCCCACACAGAAGATGACAACCTACTACTGCTATCAGTTATTTTGTTAGCTCAAATGGCAGAAATGCAATGGATGAATGTAGGAGTCTGTTGGTTCCACAAGATGGAATTTGATTTTTTTTTTAAAGCAAACTAAAAAAAAAAAAAAAAAAAACACACCAAGAAATTACATCCTACACACTACATTAAAAGTGTGTTAATATTCTGTGGAAAAAATAGTATGCAATCATGTAAAAAAAGACTATCATAATACTCAGCATATTTTTTATACTTTCAACAGATAATATTGAAGTTTTAAGTATTTTTAATTTTTTGTATTGATTTTAAATTTTCATAGATGCAGGAAATTGTGGAGGGCTCAGGCCATAATTATTTAATGGCAGTAGATGTTGAGATTCAAAAAGTAAAAGCTTTATAATCCTTAAAACACAAACTATCAGCATAATGTCAAAATATACAGAGTAAATATTCTTAAATCAAACTAATAAATTCTCAAGCAGCATTTTTTTCTTTGCCTATCTGTAAATTTTGATTATTGATGGAATATTTTTTGTTGGTTTGGGTTTGTATGGTGAAATCAACCTTTACCAGTATTTACAAATAAAAATCTAATCCTTCAAGCCTGCATAACCTTAGTTCTGGAATTTCCCAAAGTCTGAGTGCTTGATTTTGTAATTTTAACGTTCTTTGAATTTTTTTTTGGTAAGTAATTAATATATCATTTGAGTCTTGGCCCAAATTTTACTGCGTCCTTTAATTTACACAAAAAGTGTGTGTGTGAGGGGAGAAGGGAGGGACATCTTCAGCTTCTCATGCAGGCTTTCTGCTGCAGAAGCAGAGCCCAGCTGCTTGTTCCTTTCAACCTTAGGAATGTAAATCTGAGTGTATATTGGTTTGTATCAGTTTCAATGCTAACTTCACAAAAAAAGGGCTAGAAACATACTTAAAGAAAGAAATATGCTTCTCTTTCATGGAGCCCAAGGGCCAGCTTTATTAACAAGGGGCTCATGCAAGCTCCCATGAATAGCCTGTAACTCATCGGAATTATTTTATTGAATGACCAAAAATGTGAGGCTCCATATAGTCCCACAAAAAACCATAGTCCATGTCCAGAAGTACTTATAGTCTCCATGCAAGAAATGGACAATGAAACAGTTGGATGGGGAAGGAAAGATAAGAAATACAGCAACAACACGATGTTGTTAGCCAGCAAAGGCATGTGCATGGGATGTTTGAACTTGTATTTTTAAAAGTTTAAAATAAATTAAAAAAAGAAAACAAGGAGGTCTGGCATGGTAAATGATTAGATCAAATAAGTAGACAGGGGTGGTTTTATGCAGGCCCTTGAAGGCAAATACAAGAACACCGAACTTGATATGATGGGGTGGGGTAGGGCAGCAGAGGGATTCAGAAAGCATGTGATGTGCTTAGATATTGGACAAAGATGATTTTAGCAACTGCATTTTGTATGCATTGGAAGGGTGCAACACAGATGTCAGGGAAGCTAGAGTAAAGGAGTTTCATTAATCAAGATAAGAGATAAGAACCTGAATGAGTTTTAGCTGCTGAAAAGAGACTTTTCAATTACTTCACTGTAGTTTTTCACTCCATTGGCATCATTATGTTGTGCTCCAAGACATTTGATAGTGCAGCATATTTCAAAATTGCTTAAACTGAAATCATACTTCATGACGGTGGAAGGAAGCAGTGTTAAACATAGTGACTATTTTTGGATCTTATGTATCATTTTATGGAGAAATTTACAATAGGAGCTTCTTGTGGGCAAAGTATCACATTTTCTACACTTCACATGAGCAGCATAGTAGGCATGTACAGAGTCAGTTCTAAAAGTCTTATACTTACTTACACTAGAAAAACAAGAGATTTTCTTAAAGATTTTCATGCTTTCTGCAAATTACAGAAAGTATTTAATTTTTGCAACATGAAATCCATGGTCACTCATACAGATTTGTAACCAGAAAAGATATGGAATAAACAAGTAGAATCTGTCAAACTAACGGAACTTATTAAGTACACCCACTATATTTTGCTTTCCATGAAGTCTAGAAAGTATATTTGAAGCTATGTTTTTTTTATATTCCTTAGCATACTCTTCTATGCAACGTGTTCTATGCTTGCTTGGCCCAGGGCCTTCAGTATACTTGATGAAGTTTTTGTAACCAAAAACTCAATAGTTTGATGTGCTCCAGACATTTCAAAATGTTTTTTAAATCCACTAAGGCACTCTGTATATAATTTCAAAACAAATGTTTTTAAATGCGTAAGTCAAAACCTTATTTGGAACTTAAACTGAATTGCAGTAGCAGCAAAGTATGCAATTGCAATGCTGTATCTAAGTAGTAGGAAAAGGTCAGCTCCTTCCTAAAATTAAATCAAATTGTGTTTTACAGTATTAGCAAATATTCAAATTGTATTTCACTGCAAACCCTACTTTGAACTCAGCCTATAGCTTGTGCACCTTATTTTTTTCTTAAAGTCAGGTTGTGTGTGCAGCTGCTGCTATACTTGCAAGGCTCTAAAACTTGTTACACAGAGTACTCTGATTTGGCTGGAAAATTATTTGTTGCTTGCCTTTCTGGAAAAGATAACTGCTATTGAATAGCTGAAAAGCCAAGATGCAATCTCTCCCATAATCAGTCACCTGAGACTTCTGATTTGAGCACTAACAGACAACACATTCATCAACCTGACAAGTCTTAAAAGATGTAGTGTCTTGTGTCAGACCTTATTTGTCCCAAAGTTAGGAGTTTTTTAAAATAAATATATAGGACTGATGGTCATTCTCTGACATTATTCTTCTGTTATTCTTATGAAAAACTTCCCCTTCCACAAATCTGAAAGATTATTTTCTATTTCAAAGAAACTCGCAAATAATTGCCCACTTTCAAAATGACTACCCTCTCTCATTGTTCTCAATGGGACAGAGGCTCTAGAATGCCCTTAGCAAAGATGGCCACCACTATTCACAATCTCCTCATACTGCTCCTCTCTACTTCCTGTTAGAACAAGGGGCTACCATATTCCCTCTGAATAGCTTGACTTCACTCTCATTGAAAACAATTGAAAGAGGGCATGTCAACCTCGTTTTCACTGAAAACAATAGGAGATGGCACCCCTTTTAAAAGAGGGCAATTCTTCATGGAATTCTTCGTAGAATAACATTATCTTTCACCCCATGACGAAGAACAAAATTTCAGATATAAAAAGTAATGGCAAAACATGACCATGAATCAAAAATGGTCATTTTCAAAGACAGCCAGGTGGCACAAAATATACACAGTGGACAGAAAATTTGAGGGTAAAAAATTGGCCAGTACAGTCTATGTGCTTTATGCCTCTTGTGACAAAGTTCCTCCTCTATCTTGGTGGGTCCTGCACTTATTGGCGGATTTTCTTGCCCCAGAGATTCACCATGTGGGTTGGGGAACAGCTCAGAGACCTTCCCCTCTGGAAGAACCCACAGTCCAGGTCAATTGGGAGGTTTGGGGGGAACCTGGGCCCGCCCTCTACTCCGGGTTCCAGCCCAGGGCCCTTTGGACTGCAGCTGTCTATAATGCCTCCTGTAACAGCTGCATGACAGCTACAACTCCCTGGGCTACTTCCCCATGGCCTCCTCCAAACACCTTCCTTATTCTCACCACAGGACCTTCCTCCTGGTGTTTGATAATGCTTGTGCTCCTCAGTCCTCCAGCAGCACACCCTCTCATTCTCAGCTCCTCACACTCACACCACAAACTGAAGTGAGCTCCTTTTAAAACCCAAGTGCCCTGATTAGCCTGCCTTAATTGATTCTAGCAGCTTCTTCTTAATTGGCTCCAGGTGTCCTAATTAGCCTGCCTGGCTTAACTGGTTCTAGCAGGTTCCTGATTACTCTAGTGCAGCCCCTGCTCTGGTCACTCAGGGAACAGAAAACTACTCATCCAGTGACCAGTATATTTGCCCTCTACCAGACTCCTGTACCCCACTGGTCTGGGTCTGTCACACTCTCCAGAGTGGGGTAAAGCCGCAAAGGTGTACTGGTGAATCTTGCCATAAAAGATATTTTAAAAGGGAGTCTTAAGGTTAGGATTGCATATGTTTAAATCATTATAAATATCTCCTGGAAACATTCTCTTTTAGTTTCTTGTTTTGTGTTCATGTATGAATTTTTTAAATAATTAAATAAAGAAATTTCTCAGGCAAGAGCTAAACTGAAGTTAAGGTTGAGAGTACATATCAGTAACTTAAGGGTAAAAACATTGTAGGGATGTTATAATTATCCTAAAGACAAGCATTACAAATCCAAGAAATTCATAGTTAAGGGTAAACTTAAAAGAAATCAAAATGAATTAAGGTATGGAAATACTCTCCTCTCCCCTCCCCTCTGACCAGTAATTCTGCTCTACTGCTCTTGTTGGTCCCTCCAATCTCCATTGCCCTTGTATTTCATCACCACTGATGCTGTGTATAGAAGAGACCTAAAAGAGTCACTCCTATAGGCAATTAGCAGGGGAACCATGGTAAGTGTGGTGGATGGATCAGGGGTGGAAAGGCAAGGAACTGGTGGAGGGTTTTGAGTGAATATGGAACTGATGATTTTTTTTGTTGGTGGTGGTGGAGGGAAGACTGTTTTATCCAGGGAATGTCACATCTATTGCTGGCTAGGAGGTTTTTGAGGAAGAAACTTATTAAAATGTTGGCAGCACATCACAGTAAATAATAATAATGGTGATGCTCCACTTTGAATCAAGTGAGTAAATATCTTCTCCTGCTATATTCATATGATAGTGAGGATCAAAATTATAATGAAGAAAATTTTGCACTTTACATATCATAATGATACTTCAATTGTACATTCAATGCAGTACATATTTTTTTCCATTTGATGTGGTATTCTAATTTTTCAAAAACAATTTTTATTGGAAAGAAGAAAATGTATATTATGAAAGAAGCTTAAAACCAACTCTGTAAAGAAGAGTTTCTGGCTTCTGTTGCTGCTACAGAAAATCCCAGGAAGACAAGTGCTGTATGTTTGGATGTCGTCAGGGCTTGAAATGGATAATTCACACAAATGTGTTTCTCCACCCACCCCTCTTCCTGGAAAAATGTAGTCAAAGGAATGGGATGGTGGGAAAGGTACAAAGAATAGCCTGAAAGAATTCAGAGCAACACACCAGCACATGACCCAGCTGTAAAGAAATCTAATGGAAGAACAAGTTACAATGAACAGAAAACTGTTCTGAGCTTTCCCAAATAATTGCAGCTGAGGTCGCTAAAAGGTATGATGGTGTTCATCATCATCACCATTCCTGCTTGTCTGCTGTGTGAGTGGAATGGAACCTACCCAGCCAAATCTCCCTGGACTCCTTCACTGTTGCTCCAAAAAATTAGCTGTGGTAAAACAAAAGCTGAACCACATAGTGACAAATGTTCTGGCATCTTATTCAGAGGAGCTGTTATTTGAAGGAAATGGGCACAGACTGTTACCATAGGGCATCTGATACTCAAACAAAGGAAACAGAATATTCTCTACGGCGGTCCAGTACGTCAGTGAGAAACGTGATCAAGAACAAGCTGTTTGATTTTTTTATTTTATTTTTATGAGAGCTGTTCTGAAATGGCAGAGGCTCAGCTTGGAACCTGTATCTAGTTGTCCAGCTGACGGTGCTGCAGCTTTACTATGGAAAGCTCTGTTCTATTTTTCCAGCCTAAGAGGTAAAAGCATCTCCTTTTCAAATTAGCGAATCACATTCATTATGTTACTTTACGCAGAAGTCTGCCAGAAACTTTTGGTGGGCCCTTTTATAATACAGTAGGGGGAAACTTTGATTGTGAAGATCTCAACATGAGGTTTTTTTTTTTCTAGCTCTGTCCAAAATCTGGATAAAAATGTATTGGATTTTAATGTAGGTTAAGAATATTAATAATTTTCAGCGACATGTAACGATGAACCACATTGCCCTGTGACTAGCAGCATTTTTGAATCTTTGGAAAGATTAAACAAGGAAGTCCTGCCATGAGAAAATTAAAATAGTGGGTCAAACTATCAGAAAAAAGCTATGTTTTAGAAATGCCACATGGCTTCCACGACCTTTGTTGTCTGACACGCAAGACTACATATGCGGTGTCTAAAAGCCTGGTTCCAGACAAATTATGTCCCTTACAGGCACAGTATTGACAAGTGCCTCACCATGCCGGATACAATCAAAGACTCCCTTTTATGGTGGACCACATCCCAAGTTTCTACCTAGAGTTGTCTCCTCCTTCCACCTCAACCAACCAATCCACTTACCAACATTTTTTCCCAAACCACATATGGACAGACGACCATCCAGGTTACACTCTTTGGATGTCCACAGGGCTTTAGCCTTCTACACTGATGGAACAAAATCTTTTTGCAGAACTCCAAAATTGTTTGTTTCAATCACCGAACGATCAAAAGGCAACGCCATATCCAAACAACATCTATCCAAATGGATATCAGCCTACATAAAACTCTGTTACCTCCAGCATGACCGACAACCCTTTACGGGGATCTGCATGCATTCTACCAAAGCCCTGTCAGCCTCCATAGCATTTCTTAACAATGTTCCCATCACAGAAATCTGTAGGGCTGCAACCTGGACCTCACCACACACATTTACCCAGCATTATGCTTTGCAACAACATTCATCTTCCAATACCCTGTTCGGTCACACTGTACTCTCATCTTCTATGACTTCAACTTCAAAGCCCCCTCTTTCCACTGGAGGGCACTGCCCTGAAGTCACCTAGAGTGGAGCACCCACAGGGACATCACTCGAAGAAGAATAAGAGAAAGTTACTCACCTTGTGCAGTAACAGAGGTTCTTCGAGATGTGTGTCCCTGTGGGTGCTCCACTACCCTCCATCCTCCCCTCTGCTTTGGAGTTTATTACTATGATCTGCAGTAGAAAAGGAACAGAGGGGAGGTTGGTCGCACAGCACCAGTTAACCACCTGAAGTGGTGCAAGATGGGGACCCAACTGGGCACTGCTAACATAAATCTCTGATTATGAGCGCTGGGGCGCACAGACACCTAAAGTGGAGCACCCCCAGGGACACACATTGAAGAACCTCCGTTACTGCACAAGGTGAGTAACTTTCTCTTCTATAAATGCCACAATAAATTGATTATTTTTATAAGTGATTTTTCCCTTGTACCCTGAGACAAGACTTCTCTATCGTTCATTGATGGTTATTAAAGATTTGAACAGATACTACAAGTTAACCCAGTGTAACCCACCCTTCTGCTTCATATACCATTGGATGCTAATTGGGTAGTGTTCTTGAAGTGTTTCCTTCTGTGTCTTCCATTTTCTCTGATTTTTCTGTATGCATTTTTCTTTTAAATCATGACTTTCTCTTTCTTTCACCCCTATTCTTAGGGCTCGTGGTTGTTATACAATTTTCCATGTTAGGAAATTTTTTTAAAAAGTGACTGTGAAAAATAGTTTGTTTGCAGGGGCCTGAAGTCTGTGTGTGCAGCGGATAGCTTTTAAGAAAGCTCTTTAAAATCATTCTGAAGACCATATCTCAAACAGTTTTAAAAAATTGTTATGCCATGTCTTCACTCAGTGCCAGAATTGATTTAGCTGAAGCCATTTTAAAGACTTTCAGAACAGACAACTCTGTGTGGTCTAGGTTTTTGTGCAAAATGGCTGACTTGCTGCAGCTTGGTTATCTATATGATGTTATACAAATTGTGATTAAATTAACACAGTGCAGCAACCAATGACTTAGGAGCTAACACCACACAATTATCCACTCTGAATCCATGCATGTATCTTTTACATACCTGCATACATTTCCCTCCCTTTTTCTAGTTTTTTTTTTCCACTCTCAGGATTGAAGTGCAGCAGTTTGATCAATTATATCAATAATATAATAACTATATATTAATAGTTAAATTATTGTTTGTTATTAAACAAATAAGCATCTAGTTCCCTTATGGAGTTATAAATAATATCTTATAGGAGGCCTTTATTTCTAGGTAGGGTCTTATGACTCACAGGCCAATAGTACAGCTGGTCAAAACTTAGAGATATCAAACATAGTATGCAGCAAGTTGTGTCTCTAGACCACTGTTTTGGTCAAAGTCTTTTATCCATAAACAAAGATGTAACACTCAGTTTTTGGCTGTTCTAACTTGAGATAGCTGTATAGTAAAAGTGTTGGTTTCTGCCTTTCCAGTGTTATATGGTTGCTGGCTCATTTATAAGTGACAAATGAGTAACATTTTTTCCAGAAAGCCTTATCTTATAGAAAGCTGTTACTTAAAGGTATAAATAACACAAGCTACTCTTAACAGCAATATGGAAAGCTTCTCCCCTACCCGCCCCCTTTATGGGAAACACATAGACTGCTGAAAGAAAACAAATATTAGTTTGTCAGAACCAGAGATGCAAGTCAAACTAAATTTCCACCATCCATGATTTCAAGTCCATATATTTGTCAATTCAAATGAAAAACATGTGTGTGTATGTGACGCTTTGGTGTTCAGCCCAGACCAGTAAGGGATAGTGTTACCACGTGCCCTGTAACCCTGGGTGCTTCTGTGCTGCCCAGCTTTGTCTCAGTGTCCTAACACCAGCACCCTGCTTCCCGTACAATGACCTCCCCTTGGCTCCCCCAGCCTGGTTACTCCTTGCAGGATGACATCAACAACACTTCCAGGCTGGAGTTTCCCCAAAACGTCTCCTGCAGTGCTCAGCCCCTCTTACTGTAGCGCCTACAAAACCATATCAAGTTCACTGCTCCTTTAAAGAGACAGTACACATTAGTTTATTAATTGAACTGGGGTTAACACACACTTCCCTTCAGTCACAGTGCTGAGTTGATTTATAGTAAAAGTAAAACATCCTTATTAACATAAGGACATACCTGTATCCAGTTTAAGTGATACCAAGTAGAAGTAATAGGGGTAGAGATGGTTACAAGAAAACCAAAGTGAAAATACACTTCTAAGACTGAAACTCAACTTAACAAACAGGACTCTTTTGGTCAAAGTTTTCTAACCGTGATCATTCTTCCAGCATGGCTAGCTAGTCCTTAGCCAGGATCCAAACACAGAGTTCAAAGTGCTTGGTTTCTTTGTCTCGTCAAGTGAAGGATAAAACAGGGGTTGTCTCCTCTTCTTTTTATAGTCCAGGAAACTTTTGAAAGGTATTTTTCTGAAGTGTATCTCCAGATGAAGTTCCTTTCCCCTACTGGGTGTAGACACCATGCTGTCTGGTGAAGATGAAAGTTTGAGATTTTTACAATGCAAATATTCTTCCTGCAATCTCTGATTCAAAAGACATCCCACTGTCTTTGTCCACACCTGATATGGGACGTTGGCTCCTTTTCTTTGTCGGGAAAAACCTGTTAATCAACTTCCCCTGACAGGCCTACTTTAAACACATTTTAGTTACACATTTCCAGCATTGCTTTATAATTCTCTGTAGGTTAACCATATATACATCAAACAAGAATATTAATGATCAATGAGTTATTCATTTCCCAAAGATCTGTTACATGACATCTTTTAAATAAATATCATGACAACAGTGTGTGAGGTGTTTCAAGCTGGTCAAGCCAGCTGAGTTTTACTGTTATCTAACAGGAAGCCCCAGGCCAACTGGTTTTGGGCTGCCACAATAGCCAAAGCAAACAGATACAAATAGACATTCATCATGTTCTTTCTTTATTGCAGTGGTTTTACTTTTTTAATACATTTTCTAATAAAACTTTAACCCATGTCTGCTCTGTATCCTATGTCACTTATTGTAGAGCAAAGGTTTGCCCTGTGTTCTTGGACAAAATCCCCATTTTCACCCTTTATTGAGTGTGGTGTTGTGCACTGCTAGTCTGCCCTGCACTCCAGAGGTGGCTGCATTTCAGTGGAGTGTTACAATATGTATAGTTTGTGAAACTGTCTTGGAACCTTTAGGACAAAAGATGTTATATACATGTAAAAATAATATTTTAACAAAATAAATATTAACAATTTTAGTAAATTTACAAAAAATGGAACAATCATTATGTAAAGTTAACTTAGAAAAATACCAAATGACAAGCCCAAACAGTATGAATTCAGTAATATGCAGTGTACATGTGTTAATAATAAAGTTCTTAGTTTTTTTGGATGGATGATATAGAAGGCAATAGGCACTTGTGGAACCTACTCTTTTCCACTGTTTTGCATCTCAGTCAAAAGTGGCAACCTTGATTGATGGGTAGCACCCCAGACAACTTCATAGTAAAAGAGCCTTCACCACTGACAATGTAAGTCCTGCCATAAGGAACACTTAAAATGCAAATCCAAAGTATATCAATAAGAAATGGGGCTGCATGCTTTATTTTACGTGTTATGCTAACACAACACTTCAGGTTCTGTAATCAAGGGTTGGCAATGGAACAAGTGCAGCTAACTAGTTCTCTTAGATGTTTAGGTTCATGTAGAGACTGAAACTTTATGTAAATCCTGAACCTTATCCGTGGTAGAGACACTGTCTAGCTTCATTCGTCCTAAAGTTGGGCAGGCACTACCAAACTCTCTTTGGTTCAGGATGGTGCCATATGCACTTTGTGCATTTCTTTTGGCAGGCCATCATTATCTTCCCCAATCTGCAAACATTTTTCTGGAGGGCAGGAGGTTCTCATGCCCAAAACAGAGCAGCAGAAACTGTGAAATTTCCAGGAGTGTTGCAGTGGCTCAGGAAATGAGCACAGATGGTAGCACTCCATAATGGTAGGTGTATGGGCCACAGATTCGTCTGAAGTCAAGGAATAGATTCTGGAGCTTGATGGTTAATTAGTACAGAGACCCTGCGGCACTTATGCCTAGAAGGAACCCAGGTGAGCAAATAGCATCTGCCTCATTTCATGGAATTTTCTCAGACTTAGGTTCATGTTAACAGATTAGGATAAAATTCAAATTGATTTCCAGCAAGATTGTGTTTCAGCCTAAACCATTTTGCACAGCTATGTCTCCAAATAGAGCTGATCAGAATTTTTTTTGGGGGGGGGGGGTGAGAGGGAAGGGGAGGGAATCAAGCAGTGGGCAAAAAAATCATTGAAAATTTGGCCTTTCTTAGAAAAGAGAACTTTTTGTAAAACGTCATATTTTCTAGTTTACAAGAACTTTTGAAAATTTTCTATTGAAATTAAAATGAAAACATTTAGCCCCTTACTTTGCACTTCACACATGGGGCCATTCTGTTTGTTCAGTGTTTGTATATGTAGTTTTTAACAATTTTTAAAAACTATGGAGATTCTCGGGGAGGAAACATAGGATGGAGTTAAGTTTGCACATATAATATAAATCAAAGAAATAGAGAGTTAAGGTTACACTTACAAGAAACATTTTAAGTGGAAATGCATGGTTACGGAAGCCAGACAACCTTAACTCTGCCCTGTGGTATTCTGGCCTATAGCTTCTGATGACACAATGAATTAGATGTTGGGTAAGTGATGTAGCCACTCTATTGAGCACATCCATCGACCATCAAGATGACAAAGAGAACAATCCAAAACCACATCTATTGTAACACAGAAGGATTTTTTGGTTCACAAGCTGGTTCTGAGGGGCGTGTGTGAGTTGATCCAGAGAGACTAGGGGATGCAGATCTAAGTTGTCTATCTGCCCAGAAATGTGCCATCGATACAGACTGTAGTCCTGCACCACCTGCTACTGCTGCTCCTCAGAAAGGTCATGTCTGATGTACTGTCTGAGAGGCACAACTATTTCAGAAAAGGAGTATCTTGTATTTAGCCTGCATTTCTAATGTGTCTTTAAGACAAAATTGTAAAGTAAGCTGTTGTGATAATTAGCTGTGCACAATAATGTGGCCAGAGCCCTGCCTTCACATTTAATTGCTGGGGGAGCAATGCCAGCCAGGACCAAAGGGGTGGAGATTGGAATTGTCTGCATTGCACCAGTGATGATATGAAGGGAAAAGTTGATTGTTGAGTCCAACTTGCCACAGTGATGACTGGAGCCCCATGCTGCCACGCAGTATTTGGCAGGTACAATAATTAGGGTATTGGCGAATGCCCATGAGGTTGCAGGTCCAGCACGCAATTAGTTGCTGGTAAACCTGTGGAGGGAGTATGACACTCGGTTTTATTTTAGCATGTGTCTTCTTGATGTGTTGTCAAAAGGGCAGGGATTGGTCAAGCTTTATCCCCAGATAAGTAAGGTATGGTTCAAAAACGATTGGCTGGTTTGTTCAGAAGGACCTGCAGCTGTTGATGAGCTAACAAGTGATGAGATGGAAGCAAGATGATACTGTCTTTAGCTTGTTTAGTTTCAGTCACCACTTTGAAAAGTATTTAGTCAAGGTCAGATGGCAGGTTGGAATTCAGCTCCTTATGGCTATTGCCACACAGACGTCATCAGCATACACAAACTTAGTTTCTGAGGAGGTCGGTACGCCAGTTGTATATATTAAAGGGCATCAGAGCAAGTACAGATCGGTGTGGGAGTCCATTGTTCATATGGTGGGGGCAACTTAAACCATCTCCACACTGGATGATCACTGTTCTGTTAGAAATCATCTGCATAATAAACTCTACACATTTCTTGTGTGCAACAATAGAGTAAAATTTTAGGACTAATCCACAGTTCCAAACTGCATCGTATGCCAATGAAAGATCAACAAAAACAGTGCTGACCTTCTGCCTGTTTCAAAAGCATCCTTAATAAGAGATGTCAGTCTAATCACTTGATCTTTAGCACTACAGCCTGGTCGGAACCCTGCCTAGTAATGATGTAACTGTGAGAAAACAGTAATTTAAGTACCAGTCTCTTGGAGCAGTGTAAAAGTGATGCTGATCAGAACAATTGTGCATTAGTTCTTCAGGTCATCCGGCATCCTTCTAGGCTTAAGGTGTCCAACTACATCTGACCTTCACCAGACTTTTGGAACTTTACAGCAGTCCAGACAAGTATTATAGGGGCGTAGTGGAAAGTCACAACAGGATGAGCTCATGTGATGCGGGAACTCCCCATGGATGTTTTCAAGCCTAGGAGCTTTGTAAGGTTTTAAGAAAGAAATCACTGATTCCAGTTCCTCCCTATTGAATGGCTGGGATAAACTGGAGTTGGCTGAGGGGATAGACCGAATTTTTCTGATAGCAGACAATTCCTTCAGATCATGATCTGTGTGATTACTAGTTGGCTGTTGGCGACCACAGCATTTGCTGTGACATGTGTAGGGCACTTAGGGATCACCTCTGCCTAAAGGAAATGAAGAAGGCCCCAAACCCCTATGACCTGAGTGCATGAAGTCCAAACTTTCAACTCATTAGTGACACCTTTCTTGTCTCTTAATACTACAGCATTCCATATTAGTGGTTTCTTTTAATATATTAGCGGCTTGTTTTGTCCCTTCAGGCTAAGCACACTGTCTTTTTTTTCCATAGAGGTTGTCACAGAAATCAAGCCGGCAGGGGATAGATGCTCTACAAAAAGCATGTGGAATCAACTTTCTAGCTGCTCTTAAAGTCTCACAGAAGAAGTTGTAAGCAACGTTCATATCATCAGCCAAGTGCCATGACTCCACGACTATGAGGTGTCTGTCAGATTCTTTTCTGAAGCCAAAAGTTCTTTTTCTTGCTTGGGTTTATTATAGCCACTGCTTTCTCTAGCACTGCTATGACTGTGAAAAGGAAATGTGGGAATTTCCACATGTATGCTGAGAGGGAAAATGGAGCATCTACAGAAATGAAAACAAGATCTGGTGATCACTTAGTACCCTAAAGGGCTGAGTGGAAAGTATGAGACTGCTTAGGATCATAAAGGCAGGATAGATTGGGAGCACTTGCATGGTCAAGGAGCATTTCACCATGAGGCGAATCAGCAGTGTTGTGGACGTTCATATCAGGGCAATTGAAGTCACCACATACCACTGTGGGATATGGAACAAGAGAGAGCAGAGGGTGTTTCCACTGTTCAGAAGAGGGGCAGTAAATATTCATCAGATTTACGTCATTTACAAATATGACATTCAAGGCGATCTTGTTACCTTCCTCAGATTGTCCAGATACTTGAAGCTTAAGTCCAAGTTTCACATAGGTGCAAATTCTAAACTGTTGATGATAATTGGAAGCTGCAATCGGATAACCTCTGGTCTGTAATTGAGAGTCCTTGGTGGAATGTGTTTCCTGAAGCATATTAGCAGCTAACTGCTGAAGACCATCATGCTTAGGGGCAGAAAATCCCTTTTATATTCATCAGTAAGATTGTTAAAGTATTGATGGCCAAGTTGTCAGGATTGGTCCCTCCATCCTGGAGGATTAACCGAGGATGCCAACGTGAAGCCTCCCGACATGACCCTGTCCCTCGTAGAGATACTGGGGCGGGGGGAGAGGGATGGGTGGAACCAACATCCCCCCGTGTCTTAAAAATCAGTTTAATCTAACCTGGGGCCACAAACACTGACATGCTTTAATCATGATTGTATGGTCTCACTACAAATCAGGGTTAATGGTTGTTTGGGTGCCTTAACATGTTTGGCTTTCATTTAAGTGTAACCTTAAAACTGAATTTCTTGCTTGGTTATGGTATAATTGCTAGATCCATTATTTACCTTAAGTTACCTATGCATACTCTCAACCTTAACTGTGTCTGAACATAGTTCTTGTTTTGGAATTCTATAGGGCTTTGATCCAACAAAGCACTTAAGCATGTACTTTACTTTAAACATGTGAATAGTCCCAATGTAGTCAAAGGGTCTTGACCATGTGTTCAAAGTTAAGCACATACATAAGTGCTTTGCTGGCTTAGGGCCTGTCTACTATAGGGTGTTTTGTACCCTTTTTTTCTGAAGCATCTGATTCTAGTCACTGTAGGAGCACTGTGTTAAACTAGATGGATCACTGATCTAATCCAGTATGGGAATTCCTATGTTTCTAAGATAAGTATTTTAGTAGAAAGTGTCCACATAAAGGATAGATAATGTTTCCTCTGAGTTTCTGGCTGTTCTCATGACATTGCCACAGGTATAAAGTTGAGGTTTTCTGGGTGACTTTACTGTTTGCATATTTTCACACACTTTAGGATTTTGTTTTAAGAAAACTGCATTCTTCTTCGAGTAGTATCCCTATGGGTGCTCCACTTCAGGTGTGCATGTGTCTCTCAAGCCCTCAATTGGAGATTTCTAGCTAGCACTGACCATTCAGCCCACACATACACCCTAGGCCTCCTTGTGGCAGACACTGAGGCTATGCAGGGGTGCGTGGGTGAACTGCTCTCTGTTCCTTCTCTACTGCCCCAGCCCACAATGGAACCCTAGCTCCTAGCACATCCATCTAGAGTGTATTCAGCCTTCTCTCTTTTCTTTTTTTCTCAAAGTTAGTTAGTTTATAGCTGTAGGTTAGTGTTTAGTAGAGTTAGTTTTAGGGCAGAGGATCATTTTTGCCTTCTTTTTCCTTCAGGAGTCTTGTCGTCTCCTGACAGGGTATTCCTGGTTCTCCAGGCTTCAAATGCTGCCTCTTTTACTGAGAGGCTATACCAGTAGGCAACGGACATTCCAAGTCTGTCCATTGCCTGGGGAAGCCCCATGTCTCCCACAGGTGTTCCTTCTGTTTGGCCCTTAAGTCCAGGGCTACAAAGGACAGGGAGATAGCTCAGACTACTGGCTATAGAAGGCTCCCTGCAACCACCCTCTGAGCCAAGTCAGGAGGACCCTCCACCCCAGTACATCCATCACTGGACAGATCCAACACCCCATCAACCTTGGGGCATGGGAAGCCTTGGAGTTCTAAGGACAGAAAGAAAGGGAAGTTTTTGGAGCCCATTGTGAAGACTCTTAGAAAGAGGAGCATGGTCTCTCACTTAAAGGAGACAGCTCAAAAAAAAAACACACACTAAAAAAAACAAGCAAACAAAACAAAAAAAAAAACAGGTACCCACTGAGGTCCTTGGTCTCCAAGGGTACTACTGAGGACAGGGACTGTTCCTCCAGTACTGGTGGCCTGCGAAGCCTTGGAGTGCTAAGAACAGAAAGTATGGCTTCGATAGGGCACCTACACCCTCCACCAGTAAGGAGGGTAAGCACAAGGTACCATCAAGTTTGGCCCTGCCATTGGCACCCAAGTATCCCGTTCAGCTGTTGGTGCTGTCATGCACTTTAACCTAGCCATCGGTACTGATGTAAGCAGCTCAGCCAGGAGTACCAGCTGTGCAAACAGAATCCTTTGGCACCAAGCAAGCATTGGTGCCTGACATCTTCAATGCCTGCAGTACACCCATCGTTGTTGGTAACGTCAGCTCCGGTTATGGCAACCTCAGCTACGGTGTTGGTACTCAGATCCTTTTTGGTACCACAGGAGTTCTGATACATGAGGGATCTCTCAGTGTCAGACAAACCAGAGTCCCCGTTGTTGTTGGGTACTGAGCATCTCTCGGTACTGAGACTTCAGTCTCTAAGTGGCCATTTCATGGTACAGGGCTCTCCTCTGTACTCAGTGGCTGCCCTCCAACCCCCTGCCATGGGAGGATGTGGAGGAAGAGGACTCCCAATCGGTCCCCTCGATTTCCAGTGAGGGGTTCTCCTACATACCTCTTTGGGAATCAGCCTTCACGCAGGGAAGACCTTGCGGGTCACTGAAGATGGTGGAACCAGCCTTGTATGCCACCCCACTTCCTTATAGACACCTGCAATGGCCACATTGGGACCTGTGGGCTGCCTATCAACAGTAATTTAACAGACCACTGGTACTGTCCTTCAGGGAGACCAGGATTTCACGTAGGGAGCAGGTCACCATTGGTTCAAATGGAGCTTTTATGAGGTGGTTGAGAACTAGGTTGAGGTCCCAAGACAGGGTGGGGTGTCTGATGTGGGGGAAAAGATTATCCAGAGCGTTAACAAATCTGTATGATACTGGGTGAGCAAAAATGGAGACTCCCTCAACCAGAGGATGAAAGGCCGATATGGCAGCCGGGTTTACCTTGACCAAACTAGTGGATAATCCGGATGTCTGTAGATCCAGCAGGTAATCTATAATGAGGGAAAGGAGAACTGATTCCGGCCAGAGGTAACAACACCCAGACCAGTGGATGGATCTCTTCCATTTCTTTGTTCATGTTCAAGACACAGGCTCTCTCTCAGGGCTTGGCGTTTGATTGCTTCTCCTGTAGCAGCTGCATCCAGGGCAGGTGATTTCTTCTTAAAGGATAATCCCTTTTGTGGGCACAAATCTTCCAGAGTTTTTCTGTCAAGACCCTCATATGATCATTGCTTACTCATTGTAGCTACTCTTTAAGCACCAAAACTCTCAATATCAAATTTCAAATTTTGAATAGCATGGGGTTCTGATCAAGCTTAATTGACCTGGTTCCGTGAAACCTGCCAAAACTATGCCAAATGTCACCATGCCTCAGTTGGTCACAACTGAGAATACCAAATTCAGGACAAGTTGCTGAGAAATAGGGCAGACACACTCCAAAACCGGGGGTTATTCTTCTATAAGATATACCCAACCAGCAACAAAAGTAAACTTCTGTCTCACCACACTGACTAACAAGAAGTCAGAAATGCAGCTTCCTCAGGTATTCCAGTCCTGGATTCAACACCCAGACACTAGACTTAATGATGAGTGGTTATTTATAACCAGTTTCATCAAACAAAGGGTTCTTCTGATCCCAAAGGTCACATACCCAGGTCAATATATAACTCAGATTTTACCCAATAATCACACTGTTGCCAATCCTTTAGTATTTAATATCTAAAGGTTTATTTATAGAAAGAAAGAAAGAAAGAAAGAAAGAGGTGAGAGTTAAAATTGGTTAAAGGAATCAAATACATACAGTAATTGCAAGGTTTTAGGATCAGGGTTGAAGCAGTGATGGCATAAACTGCTGGTTTGTTAAGTCTCTGGTTTCTACAAAATCATTGGAAGGTCCTCAGTCCGTTGGTTAGAATGCTCCCATTAGTCTAAGTTCATAGTCCAGAGATCAGAGCAGGAAAGAGACCAAATGGAGATGTTTCCAGGGACTTTTATAGCTTCTGCCACGTGGAGGGAAACTCACTTCAACTATCCAGATATATGTTGGGAAAATAACACAGCGTGGCACAGACTATCCAATAAGTTCTTGGACTGCATTGCAGACAACTTTTTATTTCAGAAGGTTGAAAAAGCTACTGGGGGGAAGCTATTCTAGATTTGATTTTAACAAATAGGGAGGAACTCGTTGAGAATTTGAAAGTAGAAGGCAGCTTGGGTGAAAGTGATCATGAAATCATAGAGTTCACAATTCTAAGGAAGGGTAGAAGGGAGTACAGCAAAATAGAGACAATGGATTTCAGGAAGGCGGATTTTGATAAAGTCAGAGAGCTGATAGGTAAGGTCCCATGGGAATCAAGACTGAGGGGAAAAACAACTGAGGAGAGTTGGCAGT
>NW_020664464.1:27417879-27431374 GCF_002925995.2 Terrapene triunguis | reverse complement strand
TGGTCTAGACAGTATTTGGTCCTGCCATGAGGGCAGGGGACTGGACTTGATGACCTCTCGAGGTCCCTTCCAGCCCTAGAATCTATTAAAACAAAGCTCTCAGTCCAGTTTGTGGAAAAATACAGGTAACAAGATGGAGTTTAGGGTTGCATGATTTAGTCACATGCTCTTGCATACTCTAGTGAAAACGTTCATATGAAAGTCCATCAGGGGTGGATAGGCTTCTTCCATGGTCCATCGTATTCATTGATGAGCCATCAACTTGAATACTCCATTCACAATGTGCTGGACGCAAATTACCCTATGGGTGATACCACAGGAGCAAACACATTTGAAATTCAGGTACATAGTCAATATTCATAACTTCATAAACAAAAACGATACTTGCATACAAATAGGATAATCATATTCAGCAAACCATAACTTCTCCATTGACACCTTACTTGAAGCAGTTTGTACAAGATTTGTTGTGATTATTTAACAGTGGTAGCAACAATGATCTACATGGTCATATTTTAATCATATAACATCACATCATCTACCAGTATTTTTTTTCCTGAAACATCACAGTTCAGAGAAATCCTATTTCCATCTTTGGATGTTAGAAGGGCCTTCTACCTGGATAGGACTAAGCAGATTAAGAGATTGCCTAGACTCTTCATATACTTTGCAGATAGAGCTAAGGGGCCTCCTATTTCTGCTCAATGACTTTTAAAATGGATATTAGGTTGTATTTCTGTTATGATTGTGCAGGTGCTCATCCCTTCCTTCTCCCCCCCATGAGTGAGAATGCATTCATGCAGATCACAGGCAACATCTACTGCATTTTGGAACAATGTTCTATTGTCAGAGATATGTAGAGACACTACTTGGACTTCTGCCGTCAGATTTGATGTGTCATTTGTCTCTGCAGTACTATCTTCAGTTCTGAGCCCTGTTCCAAATCTCCCTCCTGCTTCTAGGGATATTGCTCGGAAGTCAGCTGAAGTGAAGAACTCATAGGGACACTACTCAAAGAAGAAGGAAATGTTACTCGCTCTGTGCAGTAACTGTAGTTCTTTGAGATGTGTGTCTTAGTGCTTGACTATTCGTCCTCCTTTTCCTCTGCTTCAGTTGTTCCCTAGGGGATAACTGAGAACAGAAGGAACTGAGGACATTTGGCCAGTGCATCCCTATATAGCCTCAGTGACTGCCATGAGGAGGCATAAGGCTCATGTGCGAGCCGAATGGACACTGCTAGCTAGAAATCTCTGATCGAAGGCTCAGGAGGCACATATGCACCTGAAGTGTAGCACCCATAGGGACATACATCTCAAAGAACTACAATTACTGCACAGGATGAGTGACAATTTCCTCTCTTAGGATTCTTGTCCCCCTGAAGCACATGCTAGAATTTTTCAACCCAAACTCCAGGTCAACAGTTTTTTGTATTGCATGAGAACAGGCGAATTAAAACATTATTATTAAAAATGACCGAGGCTTTTAATTATACACTGAACATGGGAGCAGTATGTTTTTTCCCTCACACTTCACCAATATTATGGATGGATCTCTGGGGTTGAGGGTGCCTCCGTCTCCATATTAATCGAATCCTTTGTCTGTCCATGGACACGGTTTCCAATTATACTTATTATTGCTATTGCAATTATACTTATTATTGCTAATTTTATTCATGGTTTTATGATGTGGACACTTGTCCACTAGTAACTGGGCAAAGACAGTTGAGAACTTTTTGATACTCTACCTATCAGAGCTAGTCCACATTCATTAAAACACACGCAAAATAATAGAGGTGTTTGCCTCTCAAAGATACACTAGAAGATTCTGTACTGGGGGCATGTATTATTGTACTAAGACTTTTTTTTACACAAAATATAAGGTAGTATATTTACTGCTACCATATCATTAACCATATAAATAGTAGACAAAATGAAATGAAAACAATATTCATTTTCTGAAACATAATCCATTTTATTGATTGTGCACTTATTAATTCACAAAATGTGATATTTCATAATAGCTGTAGTGCAAATTAGTGAGGTTCTACTGCATTTAGTAATTCTGTATTTAATTATCCTAAAAAGCATCTTTGATCATCAACAGGTTAAGAGAATTTTAACATCTTGTATCAAGCATGCACCAGTTCAGTACTGTTTCTTGTTCTGACATATGTAACCGTCAATGTTTCTTTTAGGCTTTTTTCTTAGACATGGAATTGGGTTGTTTTAAAAATTCACTGAGTTCAAGCAAAGACTTTTCAAGTACAAATTTTGTTAATTTGAAGTTGTGTGGAAAGCCCACAGGTTTCAGTGGGGATACTTCAATCATAACAAAAGAGCAATTGTTCAAGGTTTTTGTTTTTGTTTTTTGTTTTGGTTATTTCGTGTGGATTTAACCTTTGAGCAATTCCAGCTGTGTTAATAAGCCACAGGAAACTGCAGTGAACATATACATATGAAGAAATTCTTTTTTACCTAAGGAAACTGCAGTGAATATATATATATATATATATATATAATATATATATGTGAAGAAAGTCTTTTTTTGTGATAGTTAAACAAGAGCAGCTGCTTACCGAAGCCAGTTTTTTTCCTTACACATGAAATTAATAACCATGGACAAGACATGAAACTAGTTCTCGATTAGTAGTTGACTGATTTACATCCAGTAGCTAGTGTTTGATGTGTCTTTCATGTATAAGGTCAACTTTGTTTAATAAGGAATAAAGCATTAATTGTATATGATGCTTTTGGCTGTATCTAGAATCAGAATCTAATTTAATGTAAGTAGAATGCAGGTTTCACATTCCTAGAAGATTAGCAGTAATCAACGCATTTATAAGAACTATGTGTACAAAGAAGCCTTGGTTACGTAAATTGATATTTGTTGTTTGTAATGAGTACTACTGGTTATCGTTTCTTCCTTGCAATAGATACGGAACCTATCAAAGGATTTACCTGTTCAGTGCTATATCATGCCTGTGAGAGCCAGTAGAATAGTAAGGGGAACTAGCAGCTATAGCAATCAAGCAGTGGTGGAGGGAAGCATTAAGCCTATATAAGGAACATGATCATTTTAGAAGAGAGGAGCTGGCTAAGGCACCTCTTTCCCCTTTCTCATTTGCTTTGCTGCTCTGCCCACTGGCAGGAAAGGCTGGGAGCCTCAAACTCCTCAACCAGTCACCAGCTACTTCTGCCACATCCAGACTTCACCAGCCAGAGAAGAGTCGAGAGCTTTCTCTGCTTTTAGGCCAACACATTGTATTTATGTTCCATTTTGTAGGGGTGTGGGAAAGGTATGTTGTGGAAAACCTTTAGGGACATCTCACTTTTTTGTGCAAACAAAGCCCATAGAGAGGGCTTTCCCAATGTAAAATAACATTTCACAGTGTAACACAGTTGCCTTTTTTGCTGTGTCTACACTGAGAAGTTAGGTAATTCTCTTACCTTTCTTCTAGCATTTCTCCATTGGTGCTGACAATAGTGGGAGCACTAGTATAGACTAGCCTCCAGACAATTTAACCACTGCATTGTGCAAACCTAGTCAGAGCAGCAATGGGGGTATTGCCTAAAATTCCTACTGTAGATAAGGCCTTTTTGTTTGCAGGCTGACAAGTTAAAATATTTGGACTTCATCCTATGAGATGTAAATTTAGAAAGCTAATTATGACTAAATTCCAAGTGCTTCTAGCCATTTAATTGTATCAGAAACATCCAACAAATATGTTGGTCCAGAGGGCACCATTCCTTTGAAGGGATGTTCCATAGGAAATAGGCTGTACATTTGGAATATGTAAATAATCAAATAGATTGCCTAAACCAAGATCTTTAAAAATAGGAGCCTAAAATCCTAGGTTCTTAAATAAATGATCTCAGTCAAATAAAGCTGCTTGGTGCTCAGCATTTTGGAATATTAGGTCATTTATTTAGGAGCCTAATCATGGACTTGAGTGTCTAACTTTTAGGCTCCTGTTTTTGAAATCCTAGGTTTTAGATCATATGCTTGATAAGGTCCTTGGCATTTATGATAACTGTGATGGTTAGACTGCTGTCTATTAAAAATTGGTATAGTTTTATTAAATGTGAGGTTTCCTGTAAAAACTTGTCTTCCTTTATAACTTGTGCACTGAACTCCATATTGGTGCTTAAAAAATTAATAAGTACTAATGTTAAAATGAAAGAGTAGAAACTGAAGAACAGAAAATAAAACTAAAGTCTATTAACAAAAAAAATTGTGCAGATTTGTGGATAAAATTATCAGATTTGTATTGCCCTTTTTAACAATATGCTGTTCAAATTTTACTGTATTACTTTACATTTTCAAAATTTACTGTATTACAAATGTTACTGTATTTACCTTATTTAAATACATAACATTGTTTCGGAACAAATTTTGTGCACACTATATAGTGTGTAAATGAGTGATATTGTCACTATCCTGATCTTCTCTTTTCCTTTCTGTCCTATTGACGCTATATTCACTAATTGCATATTCTCTTTAATTAGTTCGTAAACAGTATAGGGCAGGTACATCCCTATGTGTTAGTTCAGCACCAGCACAATAGGGTCCCAATCCAGGGCCATAGTGTAAGTATTAATAATAAATAATACTCATAATGATTAATCCTGATGTGGTGGTTGTGTTTCCTAGGTATAGCATATTTGAGTGGAATGTGCAGTGAAAAACGAAAATGTATTATTGCAGAGGACAATGGTCTGAATCTCGCATTTACCATTGCCCATGAGATGGGCCACAAGTAAGTACATGAAAGAAAACAAAGATTCCTAACTTTTGTTGGCATGTATTATTCCAGACTCTAAATTTAATTTTAATTTTAATACAGGAGTTTATCCTTTATCACTTAACACAGGAGCTTTGGTTGTGTATGTGTGTTCTTGTTTTTTAATTAAGGAAGGCTATTACTTATGATAAGTTAAGGAAATTCATTTTTTTGGTTAAAATTGACATAAATTTGTCAATATAGCACATAAATCAAGAAAACAAATCTTTGAATGGCACATTAGTCATTCTATATATACAATAATTCATTAGAACATTTGGAAGATCTAATTTAATCTGGGGAAAAAACACGTGTCTCCTGAACTTGTTTTGGGGATTTTGGTACTATGCATCAAATGCAGCTCTGACTAATATTGCCAAAAAGCATGTAATGAAATCATAAATTGACTGAGATTTTATTGAGTTTGCCAGTCTCAAAATAGTTCCTATTAAATCACAATGGTAATCAAAACACTAGCTTTCCTCCACCCCAAACAGCACAAAGATTGTTCTGAAGCTGAAGATGTACATTCTTTACAACCAGATGTTGTTCTTATTGGCTAGAAGGAGAGTAGGGAGTATTAAGGAGTAAACTTAATACAAAAAAGCAATATGCTGCCAAAACAAATTAGATATCAAACTTGGAATTCACTGCTTGATCTCCCCACCCTTCAAAAAAGAATAAGTCAGTGCTTTACAATTGCAAATTTTACTGGGGGAGAATCTTCTGTATTAACCCTCAATATTTGATAAAAGTTTATCAATTAGGTCAATGTTTTAAAAAGCAGTTCAGTTTTTGAGACCATCATTTCTGGAGGCTCTGCACTAGACATCTCCATCTGAGCTCTGGCATCTGCTGTTGACTTCA
This sequence comes from Terrapene triunguis, assembly GCF_002925995.2. NCBI lineage: Eukaryota > Metazoa > Chordata > Testudines > Emydidae > Terrapene > Terrapene triunguis. Next base: position 27,425,727 of record NW_020664464.1, on the reverse strand, counting down.
GTTGGAACTGTGAGCTCTCAGCCCTCTGAAAATCAAGTGTCTCAAGATGGGCACCCTAAATTGGAAGCCACTTTTGAACATTTTAATCATACTGTCTAGAAAACTGAGATCCCAGTATCTAACACTGAAGAAGAAAGTCAATACTAAATGAGATTTTGGTTTTAAGGATAGCCTCTCCCAGTGAATTAGAGATGAATGATTTCTATGAAGTCATGGAGGATGATGAGGAAGATTACAGGGATGTTCATTCCAGGTGAATCCCTTCCACAGAAATAATTTAAGGCCACTAAATTCCTTAAACTTTAAAAAAATATATAGAAATAAACACTTTCCTTTAAATTAATTTTTGGATATCTGCTGCTTATAGAAAGGAATTCTCAGAGAAAATACAATGAAATATAAGGCAAAACCAAAAAACCCACAACCTGTTTGTAGATGACAATGAAAACCATCCACTGTTATAAAATGCATAAATAAATAAGCTTTATGAGCTCTTGTTGGCAAGATTTTTCAAAGAGCACATTTAGCGCACACGGCATTAAGTACAAACAAGTATGCTTGCAAAAACTTGGCAATATTTTCAGAACTGGAATTGAAGTGCCTTATGCAACTGAAAATAATTAATAGTTTAATTTTTGTGGGTTTGGTTTTGCATATCAAACTCCTTAATTGTATATTCTGTACTTTGGAATGGATTTCTGTCTGACCTACATGCAGACCTAATTGTAGACTCCTAATAGAACAACTCTGCAGAGTTGTGGTGCATTTGAGAGTATTTTCTCAGTTACCTACTTTGATATATCCACAAAATGCTCATAACCTGCTGTGCATAATTGTAAATACATATTAATGTACTTACGGCTCTGTAGTCATGGTTGAATATACTGTTATTTTTATTATTAATGTCATTTTATGCCCTCCATTAAGCACACACAAGGGAGTTTCTATATGTAGCTTTCACAGTTCCCCATGAATACATTTTGAACATCATTCTATTGAACAATGATAATATAGAGAGTTTTTTGGTGGAGGTTGGAGTAGAGGTGGAGGTAAGGAGCATGGTTAGAGAGGGATTGGTTTACAAGCATAAAGTGGAGGGGGATGAGGAAAGGAAATATGAGTGAGAGAAAAATGAGAAATGGAAGGGAATGAGGAAGGAAAAGATATTAGGTGCTCAGATACTATGATGATAAGAACTGGGATGGATAAATAGGTAGCGGAAGGAGAGAGGTGCATTGTGGAAACCAAAGCAAGACTGGCAGCAGAGGAACAGAGAATGAAGAGGGCAAAGGCGCACAGCCAATCAGCATAGTTTGTTCCATTCAAACCTGTCTAATTTTTGTATCATACCATGGAATATATGTTTTGTGTCTAAATTACAAATTGAAATATATATGACATCTTTTACTCTACTAATAAATAATACTTCTCTATACCGTGATAAGAAAAATACGGTACTTTTTATGTGTTGTGCAGTTTTGCTGCAGCTCTTTAGATGTGAGGAGGGAGCCAAATTCAGTCGTCATAAAGCTGAAAACATGTTTCAGAAATCTGTAAATAAAAATACTCTACTATTATAAATGGCTTCGGCATTGTAAAAAATCTTAAAGTGATTTTTATAAACAGTTTTTCAAGTTAAAATCCTGATTGTTTCCTGCAGAAATAAATTTAGATCTGAAACATTCCAGAATTCTTTAGGAACAAAAGCCACATGGAATTACCAAACAGTACATGCTACAGATGGTTATCTTTGGTGTTACTCAATTACTGAGGTGTTTCACTATATTACAGTTTGTCTGCAAATGCCTTGACTCAGTAATGCACGTTTCCCCCCCTGTGGGAACCACAACCTCTTATTCATGCTCTTAGTTCTGTTAAAAGATACATTGAAATATGAGATTAGTGGAATCAACATGGATTATCTTCTTTCATTCACATTTTGAACTGCTTGTTTTTAGATTTTACCAGTTTCAAACTTCCCCACTCAATTAGTTACATTATTATTAAAATGAGATTATGGCTTTTCAGCTTCTGTTTTCCTTTTGGATAAATTTAACTGCTGCTTTGTTACAGTAAATTAGTGGCTAATAGGAGTTCATTGTTTGTTGGCCTACGAGGCTCAAGATGCTGACGCTGCTTGGCATCTACAAGGGCTTAATCTTGATTTTGGAGGTAAAATATCCTGTTACAGTATCTGTGGAACTTAATCTTTGTGCTTCTGTTTCATATCTTCCTCCCACCCCTTTCTCTTACGTAGAACTTGGCCTGTGTGTGTTCTTCCATTTCATTTGCAGTTTTTTTTATAATAATTTGAAGAAACCCTCTTCTAGTGGGAAACATTTATTTATGTATTTATTACAGTATGCCTAGAGGACATAACTAAGATTGGAGCCTTGTTGTTTCAGTCTCTGTACAAGTATAAATTGAAGAGCTTAAAATCTAAATAAATAATATATAATAGCACTTAGTACAATTTGGGAGCCATATAAATAATTGGAAGCATTCACTGGGTATCATCCAGTATCTGTATAGCTGGGAAACTAATTCTTAAAATAGCTTTCTGTGGTCACACCTTCCCTATAGAATGCTATTATAAATGTACCCAGCCTTGTTTTTAACGTTTTAAAGCTGATCACACAATACAGGTTACTTAACCAAGTGAAACATTTTGTATCAATGTGTTAAAATAGCTGTCTCCAGAAAATACTATACCATAGAGCCAGATATCTGATACAATACTACCTATATAGGGGCACAGAAAGCTGAGTAGTAGCTCCAGGACCTCTCTTGCTGTGTTCCTGCTTCCTGCTGCTACGGGTCCATTGGACCTACACTCCTGAGCACTCCTCTGGCTGTGAATTCTTCAGCAAGGAGGAAGCTACTGAGGAAATATTATGTATCTGGCTGCAGGAGGGGGTGATATAAGTATTCTGGCCCTGACTGATCTGCTCACTACCTCCTCCTTACCCCCACAGAGCTCTCCAAGGAGTTTAGGGGGAGTAGTGGAATACTTCTGTGCAAGTCGTGGACACATACATCCCTTTTCCTGCGAAGATGTGGAGATCCTTGCACAGAGGACCCCTCGATGCACAGATCACAAGGATCACTAGTTACTAATTTCACCTTGATGATAACTTCCTTTATGCTTTCCAGCACAAAAATCCATTCTAAAGCATTTTAGTAAGAAATACAGATTAGGATTAAACAATTAATATCAGCATTAATACTTCTATTAATAGAGTCCATGCCTGTCTTCCTGAAGGCATAATTTAGATGAGGAATCCATTATTTCAATTTCTCACACTGCTTTTATTTCCCATTTCCTTAGTAGTTCACTGTACTTCAGAATGTGCCCTGTTAAGTAAGATGATTCAATTGTAGCAGCAACAGTATTCTCTCAAGTCACAAAGCCAAAAGTTTTCAAACTAAGGTGCCTAAAGCTCACCTTCTCAATCCATATTTAGGTGCCTAAATAGAAGTGGTCTGATTTCAAAAGTGCTGAGCTCTTGCTGTTCCCCTTGATTTCCATGGGAGCTGGGGTTACTCAGCACTTCTGGAAACCAAGATACTTCTGTTTAGGTACCTGAATATGGATTTGGAAACTTAACTTTATTGTCCAAAGTTCGAAAAACACTGCCACAGTATGGAAGGTGTGATTTTTTTTTTTTTTTTTTTTAGGAGAATTTTCATGCTAACTACAGAACAAAATGCTAAGCAAATTGCTTACATACATACATTTATAACAGTATTGTTAGCAGTTAACATTCTTTTGTGAGGTCTTCATGTTTGCAGTGTTGTGGGTCAATTTTGAGGTCAATCATCACATAGCACAGTCATGCTTTTATATTATTTTTGGCACACACTGGGCAATCTTTTTTGTACAGTAGCTAGAAGCTTTTATTTCTACAGGAAACACTATTTAATCTGCTAAGATTATCCATGTGTAAGTAAGAGAACAGTTTTGGATCAACTCCTCATAACAAAGAAGGTACCATACTTCACTTGCTTCTTTATTAAATGGTTATTCTATTGAATTGACAAAACACATAAGCAGCATAGAGAATTTTCCTTTTATTTGTTACGTAGGACCTGACTTTGATCACAGACTGGTTTTACATTAGGGTAGTTCCACTGGTTTCAACAGATACTCCTAATTAATACTGGTACACCTCTACCTCGATATAATGCGACCCGATATAACATGAATTCGGATGTGACGCAGTAAAGCAGCGCTCCGGGGGGGCGGGGCTGCGCACTCCGGCGGATCAAAGCAAGTTCGATATAACGCAGTTTCACCTATAACGCAGTAAGATTTTTTGGCTCCCAAGAACAGCGTTATATCGCGGTAGCGGTGTATAATAAGAACAGAATTAGACCTTAAGGTATCTGTGAAAAACTGATTCAGAGACAAAATACATTTAAAAACTACACTTAAAGCAAATTTGTTTTTATTTTTTTAATTTCTTTATTTAAGGCACTTATTCGGAGGTCTAGGCTCCCCGACAAGACATCAAAAATCCATCCCATCCATAATAATAAAATAAAAGCAATGGTAAATTAATGGTAGATCCCACAAAGAGCAGCCAGTCAGCCAAAAAACAGCAAAGTATCCTATCCATGAAGTCTCCAAAGACCCCATCATTCACCATGCTCACCTCAGCTTTTTTAACAGATTTGGGTATTTTGGATCAAAAGTGGGTGACAGAGTTTCAAAATCATGGAGCTATGCTGATAAACACCAGCTGAGAATTTTTTTGCCTGGCAAAATTAGTATATAACACCAAACATTCAAATGGTTCTGGAAAGGTTTTCAGAAGATACATTTGCAAATAGGGATTTTAGAGATGGATCGAGTTTATCTTGAGGTTTTTGTTTTCACTTTCTGGTTGGCTGCAAACTGAAAGCCGAATGCCCTTTTTAGAATTTTCAAAATTACAAAAACTAATTTGTTTGGTTCAATTTCTAAGAACAGGCAAAGTTTCAGGGAGGATCTTATTTTATCCAAGCATATTTTGCTCTAATGGAGACTTACACTGATGAGTCCTGTGAAGACAGACAGCTAGCTAGAGGAAGAGATAGCTCTGGAAGAAATACAGTACAAAAACTAGTCAGAATGAAGAATCTACTCTTGGCAGGCTTCGTGCATCCAAATCCCCCAGCCCCTCAGAAATGCTTTGTCAGCATTTCTTTAGCAAGTTTAAAAAATGTAAAATCATTTTATCATTTGAAATTTAAACGATTAACCAAATAGGTAAAATTTTCAGTTTTCCATCCTGTGTTTGAGCAATGCACTACAAGATGATTCTTTAATTAACATCACTTTGGAGTAGTGTCCTGGAAACGTAGTGTCCAATATGTGGAAAACACTTTATGTAATGCATAACTTTAGTAGATATTTAAAAACATTTCAGATAATTGTGAGAAAGTTGACAAAAGATTGTGTAAAATAATGTCAATGTTTTTCATTAATAAACAGAGCTAGCCTTCTTTTTGGCAATTCAATGAATATCTGATGGCTCAAGGTTTTCTTTTCCTAATTATATAATTTTTTCATTTGATCACATGGTATAGTTCAGTGATTATTCTTGGCATAGAACTGAGTACATAAACCTTAGACATAATTGTTTATCATGAAATACTGAAGTTTGCAGTATTTGCCTTTAGCCTCTTTTTTGTTGTTGCTGCCCACTTGCCCTGTATTATTAGATACTTTAATTTAAAAATCCACCAACAGGCCAAGTATTTGTTTCATTTTATTAAGTTAAATAAAACAATCACAGCAAAGTTTTAAACTATTTGTATTACCCGTATATGCTTCAGTCAAGGGCCCAAACTGTATACTCCAGTAGAGTTACACATGGGCGGAATGAGAAGGACAAAGGATCACTTTGGGAAGGTTCAGATTATGAAGTTTTCTTAATGTTTCTTGAGGGGCTTTTGCAGGGAGGAATTATAGTGGGGCACTCCTCTCCCCCACGTAGGTTTGGTTCCTTCATGCTTTTCCTGTGACGACACTCATTCTTTTCTCTTCCACATGTTGCCTATACAAAAACTCCATTTGGGAGGTGATACAGATGCACAGCTTGAGTCTGAAGCAGCATTGACTTATAGGAGGCACAGATTACCTGTCGTTTAGCCCCTGCTGTAGGAGAGAGGAGAATGCTTGAGAAAGTAGCTCCTCTTCCTCTCCCAGTCCCACATTCTATTTCCATATTTACATGTATGACATAATGCATATGCAAAGCAAAGGCACAGAGCACAGGATACACAAGTTTCTTGCAGTGAGCAATGCAGCAAATATCATGTAAATTATACTGTAGGAGCCATATCAGAGAAAATGACACTTGGATGGGGAAATGTTATATAACAATGGAATGAGAAAGCATATTGGGAGCTCTTAATTTTCCATCACTTGTGCCCTCACTGAATCCAACATCTCGTGGAAGAACAGTGGTGTAAGTGGCAGAGGGAATTACGAAAAGCTGTTTTGCAGAAGTCACAAGCTCACACAGATGGCAGGGTGAAGTACAATGTTCTACATGTCCTCAATGAACTTTATGACTCTTAACATATTTGTTAGAACATGTATTGCATTAATACCATTAATTGGTCTTAAAATGGTTATAAGATTCAAAGCATATTCTAAAATATTGTCATTATCTTAGAGCCTTAATAGCTGGAAAGAGACAAATATTCCTTGGCCACATGTTTCTTTTGATTTATGCATAAAATTCATAGAGTAAGGAGTGGGTTTGGTTTTCCTAGGCCAGCAGCATGTTCATCCAATAGAGACATAATAAAATCTTGCTAAATAGAAAGTTGGCTATGCAGCTGGCTATGCACATCAGCAAAATGTCTCTGTAACAAGGTCACTTGCCCCTCCAAGCTCAATTATTCCCTTGCAAGTTCCATGAGGAAATCCATTTGTTCCATGAGCTATGTTGCTTTTCTCTTATATTCAAAAACAATTATTTGTTGACCTGGCTGTGGGATGAGTTACCAGCCACGTGTTGGTCACAGCCTCATGATTATTAACCAGAATAAACAGTATCTATATCTTTCATGTAACTCATATTACTAACAACATAAAACAACATATAAAAGCTGGCTATTAGGTCATTTGTCTATGAACTCTTCAATATAACAATAATAATATGGCTGCACTTACAGAATTTTATGTCCTCAAAATGCTGGACAAATAATAACTGATTATACAGTGCCCATACAGATCCCTATGCTAGCTAAGTAAGTATTATCTTCATGTTACTGAAAAGAAAGCTAAAAACAGGTTAAATGACTTGCTCAGGGACACACATTGAATCAATATTAGAGCCAGGATAAAACTTGAGAGCTTATGGCTTCAAGTCCATTTTTAAAAATTTGGATCACACTAGTATATCCATAGAACTTGGTGAATAATGGGAGAAAAGTTATTCATTAATATTTTACTTAAAAAGGAATGTGTCTCATAATTACTTGTGAATGGTTTGCCCATAATGAAAAAATATTCACTGGGTAATTTATTTTAAAAATATCGTTACATTCATGAATAAATTATTCAAATATTATTCAGCCAGATTCTATCAAAATTTTCCCTTCTCAAGAATGATCTTCTCTCACGATTAGATTCTGTTCTTTGCATATCAGGGTGGAGCCTAATCTAGTCATACATGAAGCTAGCTGTAAAGTAGCCAAGACCTTAAGAGACTTTTTATCCCCTGTACAGAAAATGAGATTTTTTTAGCAATGTCTCACCCAGCCATGACTTTTCACAAATCACTGCTACTCTCAGCTTATAGATTCATAGATTCATAGATTCATAGATTCTAGGACTGGAAGGGACCTCGA
>NW_020664464.1:27407881-27417479 GCF_002925995.2 Terrapene triunguis | reverse complement strand
GTCTCACCCAGCCATGACTTTTCACAAATCACTGCTACTCTCAGCTTGCAGTTTTCACTCATCACCTTCATCCTGCTGATGTCCTTTTGGTTAGACCTTTATCTTTTGGAGTTTGGGGTTGGAAGTGGGATTATTGACTGCTCAGAAAAATGTCCACAGTTCCCCTGGCAACCTGTTTTTTATGGTTTGGTTAATCCTTCCTAGGCAGTTGGTAGATTCTGTGTGCTCAAACCAATAGCCAGCATTCCACAGTAGTAACAGAGAGTGTATCTCTGTACCCTTTGGCATTTTTTATTTTTCCCCAAATGTTAATAATAAAATAGTTTAGGTTGATTCCATCCTCTCCATAGCTGGGATCCCTCAGATGTCTGCTCCTAAGGTAGTTCTTCCTGAAGTACCATTCAGTCTCTGCACTACAGTCAGAGAGGTGGTGGCACTTTTAAAGGAACAGGAGGCTTACTCAAAGGTAACTCAACTCCTAGAGGAGTAATGGGAGGTAGAGAAGCAACTAAGAGTTGCTAACCCCCCCTGAGAGGTCTTCTTCAAAATGGGCCCCAGGGAACCATCAGGTTGAGAGACCACATCCTCTGCCTCTTCCATGTATCCCCAAGTACTTGTGCCTGATGAGAAAATATCCTTCAGGTGGTTCTTTCAAAAAGTGGTTACAATTTGTTCCTTAATAATACATATTTCCATTACTGTTGCACCTTTTCCCCCTAAAAATTCTACTAGTTTCTAAGTGCATATACATATATATATGCTAACAAGTTGCTCTTGTTGAAGTTACATTTTTTATTTATCAAGTATTTACAACTCCCGCACAACAAAATTAATAGGTTAACAGAAGCTATGGTTTATATTCTGCATGCCTGTGATAGCTACTGTATTTTTCTGTTGTTTTCTTTCTCTTTATTCTCTATTAATTATTGTTATAATTCTTAATTGGCTAGTGCATTAAAGTATTTTAGAGTAATCATTATTCTAGGCACAGGCCTCAAATTCTTGAAAGGTTAAAAAATATTTGTATTGTAAATTGGCATTCTTTTTCTTTCCTCGGGTCCTTATCTCATTTTAGGGCCTGATCCTACTATGTGTGCAAATAAGCATACACACTGGGTTAGGTGTTGCAGAATCTAGTCCTTAAATTGTAAACTCTTCAGAGTTTGAATTCTAAACCTCATTTTGATCTAACGTACACCAGTTTAATACTGGTCCAACACAATTCATTTATGTGGACATGCTTCTGATTTACTCTGTTGTGAGAAAAGAATCCGGTCCTCCATCTCTAATTTGTATATGCACTGTGCTTCAGTAGTGGCATACAAGTAATGAATAATAATAATACATAAGAGCTTTCAAGTGTAATAGTGTGGTGTCACTGAAAGAGTCTGCTGCAATGAATGTACCATGTTTGCAGGAAATTTTGAGCTCCTGTTGCAGGATAAATATCAAATAATATCTTTTCAGTGTGGACTTAATTTTTTCCAGAAGGTGTGTGCATAGCCTCATTTAACTTGTATAGCAAAACATTTGTTCAGATGTGAAAGAAGTGTCATTTCGGAATGCATGACTATAATAAAAGCATAAAAGCCTCACCCGGTACTTTTTTCACAAGAGCATAAGAATGGCCATACTGGGCCAGACCATCTAGCCCAGTATCCTGTCGTCTGACAAGGGCCAGAGCCAGATGTTTCAGAGGGAATGAACAGAATAGGGGAATTATCAAGTGATCCATGCCCTGTCATCCAGTCCCAGCTTCTGGGAGTCAGAGTCTTAGGGACACCCAGAGCGTGGGGTTGCTTCCTTGACCATCTTGGCTAATAGGCATTGATGTACCTATCCTCCGTGAACTTATCTAATTATTTTTTAAACCCAGTTATATTTTTGGCCTTCACAACATACCCTAGCAATAAGTTCTACAGGTGTATTATGTGAAGAAGTACTACCTTATGTTTGTTTAAAATCTGCTGCCTATTAATTTCATTGGATGAGCCTTGGTTCTTGTGTTATGTGACGGGGTAAATAACACTTCCTTATTCACTTTCTCCACACCATTCATAGTTTTATAGACATCTATCATATCCCTCTTCAGTCAACTCTTTTCCAAGCTGAATAGTCCCAGTCTTTTTAATCTCTCCTCATACAAAAGCTGTTCCTTACCCGTAATCATTTTTTTATGCCCTCCTTTGTAATTTTTCCAAGTCTAATATATCTTTTTTTAAATAGGGCGATCAGAACTGTACACAGTATTCAAGGTGTGGGCCTACCATGGATTTATATAGTGGAATTATGGTATTTTCTGTTTTTTTAATCTATCCCTTTCCTAATGGTTCCTAACATTCTGTTAGCTTTTTTGACTGCCGCTACACATTGAGCAGATGTTTTCAGAGACCTATTTATGATGACTCCAAGATTTCTTTCTTGAGGGTAACGGCTAATTTACACTGCAACATTTTGTATGTAGAGTTGGGATTATGCTTGCCAATGTGCATTACTTTGCATTTATCAACATTGAATTTCATCTGCCATTTTCTTGCCCCATCACCCTGTTTTGTGAGATCCCTTTGTAGTTCTTTGGAGTCAGCTTTGGACTTAAATATTTGAGTAATGTTGCATTGTCTGCAAACTTTGCCACTTCACTGTTTATCTCTTTTCCCAGATCACTTATGAATATATTGAACAGCACTGGTCCCAGTACAGATCCTTGGGGTACCATGCTATTTACTTCTATCCACTGTGAAAACTGACCATTAATTCCTACCCTTTCTTTCCTATCTTTTAACCCGTTACTGATCCATGAGAGGACCCTCCCTTTTATCCCATGACTGCTTACTTTGCTTAAGAGCCTTTGGTGAGGGGCCTTGTCAAAGGCTTTCTGGAAGTCTACGTACAGTATATCAACTGGATTACCTATCTGAGTACAGAGAAATGTAGGTGAAAAAAAAGTTTTCTAATTCCTATTTCATGTTAAATATCAACATGGGCCATCCTCAAAATCTCCCATAGTGTGCTCCAGCTTTCTGCATGATATCACAAAAATTTTCTGGCAGTGGCTTTTAAACAAGCTTGAGAGGTTTTATAAGATAAAAATATTTTTCAGTTGACTTGACAACCATGCATAATGTTAGTGGCAAGTTTATTTGACAAAGGCTCTTTGTCAAAATACATTTAAAGTGAGATTATATAAATGGAGGTTAGTTGAACAGAGTGAATTGAAGTATTGCTAATGTTTCAATTAGAGAATGTTTTCCATAGGATACTTCCTATATTCATGCAATATGTGGCATGTATATGTTCTCTCAGCCAGGGTGGATTAAGCATTTCTTTATCCCACTCAGAATAATAAAGCTCCTGTTCTTACAGCAGAATTTGATCAGTTTCCATGCAGATATGATGCACTTTTTCTTAAAAGTGCAGCACTAATGTTTTTGTTAAATACAGCATTTTAGACTAGTGAAATGTTTCATCCCTTTACCCCAAACTGCTTTATCTTTCCTACCACACAAACACACATGCATGCATGCATGATTGTCTTGCTCTCACCTACATAAGAATGAATGGCTCCAAAAAGAGGGAAAGAGGAGCTCATGGATACAAGGGGCAATCTGCCCAGCACTAACATGATAAATTAGGTAAGAATAGAAATGTTAAGCCCCAGAACAGCACTACACACAGACACAATTTCTGAAGTGGTTTTTTGTTTGTGAAAAAGTGCAGTTGTCTCTTACATATGTCCATTACATCATGTTGGGTTACTAAATACCATACCACTGAGATATTTCCCCAAATTGAACATTATGCACTTTCATATCCATGATCATTACAATGAAAATGTGTAAGTGTGCTCTGTATGGTATGTATATTCTTCAATTAATTTGTCTCTTGGTAAAAGGTGATATATCAGTGAGTCTCCAAATTTTTTATTGCATTACATGGCATGGTGGAGGAGATGGGGAGTTAAGACTTCTGCATTCCCATTTTGTGTTCACTTTTTATGCACATTTGTTATAGGTATTAAGGAAAGGGTGTGTGCAGCAACTTCCTCTTTATAACAGACCACAAGCTACATTGATGATGTTAAGGAAGGTACAGCAGATGTGTGCTTTGGGAATGCCTAGTTCTGCTTAAACAGAAGAGGGGCAAAGATGAGCAATACTTAACTTCCAAGATATGAGGTCCCCAAAGTGAAGCAATGCCTATTGCATTCTCCCAATATATTGAGAACTCTCAACAAAAGTAAATAGATTATCTTTTAAAGCTTGGCATTATTTTCATAATATAAAATTTCTTCCACACAGGAGTTCCTGTGTTTAAACAATAGATAAATTTCTGCTATGTAATTCGCGCTACCAATCTCTATTCTACATATTCTTCACTTGTTCACTGGATGGAACATTGGGCATGCAATGCATAGAATGAATACATGTATGCATTAGGCATGGTATGGCGACATATTATGAGAAGATATAATAGTTGAAATAATCTATTTTATAGTCATTTTTCTATTTTATTTTTAAAATCATTAAGGGTAGTTGCTACTTAGTACAGACTGAAACATCTTATCTTATTTTCTAGATCAGAGTGTCTCCTATTTTGTATTGTCATGAAACAGATTGACACTGAGACTTTTAAACAGATAATAAGATAAGCACTCAATGTACTAATCAGGGGAGCAACTTTTTTCACTACCTTAGAAAAATTATTCAGGCTAACACAAGGATATTGGAAATAGCTGCTCGTCTCATTAGTACACTGGGGGCTAGACGCATCCAGGGGTTCAGGTGCCTAATTGCCACTTTAAGTGCCTAAACCCCAAATGTAGGCACCACTGGCATTCACAAAACCCTGCTCAGCTGCTTCCTAGCCCTGAAGGTTCCTAAACTTGCTTGGCACCTACGTTTTTGCAGTAAAAATTCCTTACATGCCTATATTTCTGCCTCTGGGCACGCACATTGCTGCCTCACTCTAGGTGCTTGGTCGCCTAAGCACCTGTGTGAGCCACACTGCAGGGAGATAGGTGCTCCGCTGCCTATGCAGGGTGTCCAATCTGGTAAGCATTCTCAGAGGCCTCCTAACTCCACACCAAACAGCAGGACCTCCTGTGACGCTGCCAGACCAGGTGCCAGTTCTTGTCAAGGCTGTAGGTGTCTGCTGAGCATTGACAAATTCATAGCTGGAAACCAGACCAGCTCACCTCCATGTTAGTATTGTTCAGGATAGGTTTTAGACTTATAAGAATGTGTTTAGTGTTTAGACTTTATGGAATGCTTCTAAATTGCTGCATGCATTAATTTCACTTGTAATGTCTGTATGCCATGTTATGAGGTAGTATGTAAGTTTTCTTTATAACTATAAAAATGCCTGCTTTGTACATGTGAACCCAGTCAGGAGGACTGGTCCATCATCCATCAAGTAGGACTAGCAAAACTAAATGCACCATTGTGAACATCACATTACAAAGACTTGATTAAGGGCCCTTTCACACCCATGAAGGCAAGAAAGCCCATTCCATCAGCTTGAATGCTGGAAGAAAGGGATAAAACAGGGACAAAAGAAACTTTTCTTTCTCTCTTTGCTGTTTGGACTTTCACTGGTCTGAAGCTAGGAAACAGAAGCATAAATCGCTAGGGTCAACCTGGGTTAGCCCTAAAAGACATTCAATGCTGACAGTTTACTACAACTATGCACTTTTTGGAACCACAGACTGTAACTCATTTGTGTATATATGTTGCCTGCTTTAACGCTCTCATTTCTTTTTCCTAGTTAATAAATCCTTAGTTAGTTTACTATTGGATTGGCTACAAGCATTGTCTTTGGTGTGAGATCTGAAGTACAAATTGACCTGGGGTACGTGACTTCTCTCTTGGGATTGGAAGCAACCTGAATCTTTTGTAATCTTTGGTGTATGACAACCAACTATCACTAAGTCCAGTTTGCCTGGGTGGCCAGATAGAGCATGCCCAAGGGGACTGCCTGAGACTCCATGGTCAAACTATTATAGTGCTTCAGAGTTCACATTTGTTTCTGGGTTAGTGAAATGCCACCAGTTTGGGGTGTCTGCCCTGTTTTTTGACAGTCTGCCCTGAGGTTGGCACTCACAGTTGTCAATCGCGCCAGACAGTGTGATAGCTCCCTCATAACTTTTAGCCCAGTTGTTAGGGTATTCACCCAGGGTATGGGAGCCCTCTGATTCACATCCTACCTCTGCCTGATGAGAAGAGGGATTTGAACAGGGATCTACTACATCTCAGGTGATGCTCTAACCACTGGTCTACGGGATATTCTGATATAGGATCTCTCTCAGGCTCTCCTGTTGAAGCTGTTCCACTATGGATAAATAATTAAAGACTCATTGGCACAGAGGGAATGGATCCTGGGTCTTCTGTCTCCTAGGTGAGTGTGCTAACCACTGGGCTCTAGAGTTATTTTGAGTCTGTATCTGGCCTAAGGACTCTTTTAATTATGTTTGCAAAGTGGACCAGCTTTAACAAGAGAGATTAAGAAAACCTCATATCAGAATATCTCATAGCTCAGTGATTAGGCCACTCATCTGAGAAGTGATGGATCCTTCTTCAAATCCCTTCTTCTCATCAAGTAGAGAAGAGGACTTGGACTGGGGGTCTCCTAAATCTCAGGTGAGTACCCTAAGCACTAGGCTGGCACCTCCCTCCAGATCAAACTTAGGCACCTAACTCCTTGAAAGGGGTGGGACTTGGCACACATCCCTTCCCTTGGCATCTCCTGTTGCCCACCTCAGGTAGCTCCCAGCTCAGCATGCCAGCTTTTGTTAATCCCATTCCTAGGATGCCTATCTCTCTCCGTTCATTGTACAGGGAGCCAAGGCATCGAAACCAGGCTCAGTGAATGCCAGTGATTTCGAGGTGCCTTAAAAGGTAGGCATTGTAACACTCAGCATCACAACATCCAAGTCCCTTTCTGAATCTACTGTGAGTACTTAATTTATTTTCTAGATCAAATTGTCAAAGTATTAAACTATTTCATTATAGAACAAACTGGATCTAGAAAATAAGTACTCAACCCACACTCAGTAATAGTTACCCTTAATCATTTTAAAAATAAAATAAAATAGAAAAATAATATATACTATAAATAGAATATTTTGACTATTATATTATGTCATAGTAGTGGTGACTACTACTGACATGTCACAAAATCCTCTATAAATAAAAAAAATATGTAAATAAAAAAATAGATTTCTAAACAAAAATGTATTCTGAAATTATATTTTTTCCAATACAAAATTTTGAAATTGGAAAATTTTTGGACTTATTATTTTGTGTGAAACTTTGAAAACACTTGTTTTTGTTCAGATAAGGAACACACAAAAATTTCAGAATGTCAAAAATTCCCACAAAATTGAAATTTTGATTTTCACCTGGCTCTACCTGTAGTCACAATCCATTCCCTGGGCACTCAGCAAACAAGTGAGGCAGTATTAGACCTTCTGTGGTCTGTCCCTTAGTCTCCCCACAGTGTACAGCTATGTGGTTTCTCCTATCACAATTGCTATATATGGGAAATCATACCAGGAGATTCCTTCTGATATATGTGCTAAGAGGAATAAAGGGACAGAATATTGTTTCAGGTAATATTTCTGTGGTATTTTTAAATTGTCCGTTTCCCTTGTTTTTCTTTTATTTTAATATCACCTGCCCAAATATGGGCTATATCTGATTTTTTCCTATATTTGATCTGCATATCTTTAATGGATACTCTAATACAATACTACATGCACTAGAGGGGCAAAAGAATAAAAACTGGAATTTTCAAATAGTTATCTGAATCTGAACTTAGTACATTTTTTCAAGGTTTGTTATTTAAGATTTGGCTAAATGGTAGTATTTGTACAAATGGAATCTCCTCACCTGACAATCAGAATGTAGATGGACTCTCTCTTGAGGAAGTTTTAAATTAAATATGGCCCTGAAGTGTCAAGAAAGCTTTAAAAAAGCTCTCCAACAGATGGAAAGGAAAGTGGTCTTATCAGCAGGAGGTGAAGTATAGCCTTTGAGTACTTTGGATTCTAGCCAATGAGTTGCAGTGCAGGGGAGAGACAATCACCCTTGAACTAGAGTAGCTCCTGCAGCTCAAACAGATCCTCTGTCACGTGCAGAGACAATTTGGGTGTTTGTGGGGGAGGCTGTAATGCCCCCTCCCCAAAGTAGGGATTGTATTAATAAATAAAGGAAACACAGAGTTTAGAACAGAAGCTCATTTATCTCAGTTTATTAAATATGGAGAAATTTAGTCATGGTACAAAACCACTTATTAAAGCATTACTTTTAAAAACATGAGTAAAAAGAATGACTTACAAATCTGAAAAAGTTCCAAACAATGATCTTCACCCTGGGTTTCTTTACATGAATTCTTCTGCAACATCTGTAAGCTGTAAGTCATCGGTTTTGTCCTTTTGTACATGTAAAAACATACACCAGTTGTGCTGGCATTGTCTCATTGTGGCTCAAAGCCATATTTTAATACATTGTAGAGCACTGAAACAATGCTCACTTACAACATTGGTTGCCAGTACCACTTAAATCATTTTCAACAATTCTACTACTTTGGAAAACAGTTGGCATTCGGCTTGGCCGAGAGAACTGATTTCAGCTATCTTTTGTAAGCTGACAGATGGCTTACAGCAGATGATGCTGACTAATCAGTCATTCATGATTGCAATCAGAATCATACATAGCAAGCATGTCTTGAACGTTTCTGTTACATTTGGAGTTGCTGTGAGAGTTTCAAGATTTTACATAATTTTGTAGCCTTTCTGTTCACACCTTAATTAAATACTGGGCATTGTAAAATCAATTACTTAGAAGTAGATGTACTTATAAAATTCCTTTATTGAATTTAGGTACCTGGCTTCTCCTGTCCCTGTTTGCTTTTTCTCGGGAACTTTTCTCTTCCTTGAAAGTTCAGGTATTCTGACTATCAACACTAAACTTTTTTCATGGATTTGCTCCCAGAATAAATTCTAGTTTTCATCTGATTGGATGGACTGAAGTAGATTGTGTTATTTTCAAATGAGATTGGCCTTCAGTGGCTGATGTGTACAACCTTTGCAGGAGTTTTGGACAGATTGTCTACTGTGTTTAGGAATTTTTGACTTAATTCAATACCAAAGAGGAAATAAATATTTTTCATTTTGAACAGCCATGTTACAAATTTGAGCTCTACTTTCAGGATCTTACTTTGCATTCTTTGCAACCTCTCAAGTTGCACACAATGAAAGGTTGTTCTCAGAAACTGTGCAGAAGCATTGGCTTCAGAGAGTCCATCTTGTTGAACAGAGGCCAGAGATGCCTCATTTGGGTGACCTTTTAAAATTAATTTTATGATTTTGTAAACAATTTCAAGAGTATCTCTTAGGATAGCATTATTCTTAAGAGCATCCTGGCATTCCAAATTCAAAGGATGCCCATAGCAATGAACCAGGTGCTTGTTGTAACTCAATGCTTGGCTGTAGACAATGGATCATGTGGTGTGTCCGGGATGGAAGGTGGAGGCATGAAGGTAGCCATAGCGGTCGGTGGGTTTTCGGTATAGGGTGGTGTTAACGTGACCATCACTTATT
>NW_020664464.1:27406843-27407781 GCF_002925995.2 Terrapene triunguis | reverse complement strand
CGGTGGGTTTTCGGTATAGGGTGGTGTTAACGTGACCATCACTTATTAGCCTGGACCAATCTACACGGGAGGTCCACTTCCTAGACACCACGGTGCAAATAAGTGATGGTCACGTTAACACCACCCTATACCGAAAACCCACCGACCGCTATGCCTACCTTCATGACTCCAGCTTCCATCCCGGACACACCACACGATCCATTGTCTACAGCCAAGCATTGAGATACAACCATATCTGCTCCAACCCCTCAGACAGAGACCAACACCTACAAAATCTTCACCAAGCATTCTCAAAACTACAATACCCGCATGAGGAAATAAGGAAACAGATCAACAGAGCCAGACGTGTACCCAGAAGACTCCTACTGCAAGACAAGCCCAAGAAAGAAACCAATAGAACTCCACTGGCCATCACATACAGTCCCCAGCTAAAACCTCTCCAACGTATCATCAGTGATCTACAACCCATCCTGGACAACGATCCCTCACTTTCACAGGCCTTGGGTGGCAGGCCAGTCCTCGCCCACAGACAACCCGCCAACCTTAAGCATATTCTCACCAGCAACCACACACCGCACCATAACAACTCTAACTCAGGAACCAATCCATGCAACAAACCTCGATGCCAACTCTGCCCACATATCTACACCAGCGACACCATCACAGGACCTAACCAGATCAGCCACACCATCACTGGTTCATTCACCTGCACGTCCACCAATGTAATATACACCATCATATGCCAGCAATGCCCCTCTGCTATGTACATCAACCAAACTGGACAGTCCCTACGTAAAAGGATAAATGGACACAAATCAGATATTAGGAATGGCAATATACAAAAACCTGTAGGAGAACACTTCAACCTCCCTGGACACACAATAGCAGATTTAAAGGTAGCCATCCTGCAGCAAAAAAACTTCAGGACCAGACTTCAA
>NW_020664464.1:27343950-27406443 GCF_002925995.2 Terrapene triunguis | reverse complement strand
ATAGCAGATTTAAAGGTAGCCATCCTGCAGCAAAAAAACTTCAGGACTAGACTTCAAAGAGAAACCGCTGAGCTTCAGTTCATCTGCAAATTTGACACCATCAGCTCAGGATTGAACAAAGACTGTGAATGGCTAGCCAACTACAAAAGCAGTTTCTCCTCCCTTGGTGTTCACACCTCAACCGCTAGAAGAGGGCCTCATCCTCCCTGATTGAACTAACTTAGTTATCTCTAGCCTTACTCACTCTTGCTTGCATATTTATACCTGCCCCTAGAAATTTCCACTACATGCATCCGAAGAAGTGGGTATTCACCCACGAAAGCTCATGCTCCTATACGTCTGTTAGTCTATAAGGAAAGACAAGAAGAGCCAATCAGGAAGCTCTGGGAGTCAGCCTCAGCGGAGTGGTATCCGCTGGTACCCGCTATCCCAGGTCTCCCTAGATAGAAGTGAGCAGAAATCGTCATTCACACAGAGAAAAAGTATCAATAGCCTTCAGGAGACAAGAAGAAAATCCAGCCTGGCTTCAGAAGGAGTGGGAATAGCACGGACAAGTGAGCCTGACTCAGGCACCCAGAATTCCCCTTCACAAGAAGAAGAGCCCCAGTTTGCAGAGCCACTTCCCAGCCAGGGAAGAAAGGAGTCAGAGGCTACTCAATGAGAGATCCTCAACTCAGCCCCAAGAGTCAGTTGATACCCTGGGGCAAAGAGAGGGACTTCAAGCTGCAGAGAACAGAGAGGACCATACCCCTCCTGGGCTGATGAGCACAGTTTCAATTATCAGGGGACTGTCCCTCCTACAATAATTAGATAGTATAAAAATAATATTCAACAGCTATTATATCATTATTTTTTTAACCCATGTCCCTTGCCTCCCCCCAAAAAAGGTTGTCTACAACTCTGTCTATTATACTATCTGCTAGATCAATGATGATAATCTTCAGCAGCAGGAGTTCTTTTGTCTATATAGGTTAAAGCTGTCTGGGCCTGTATACAAAAAAAAAAATTCTTTCATGGAGCAACACTCCACTGTAAACAGTGTTCTGATGTCTTCCATACCTTTAAAGTGTTGAAAGTCAAGCATTTTTTGAGTTTTTCTGGGCTCCAAAAGGAAATCTCTTCCTCTTTCCCAGGCTGAAAAAGTAACAGTGAACAAATAATTCTGTCATCTCCTTTATTTCCTGTCCTCTTACATTCATGTCAGAAGTTTAACTCTGATTTGGCCCCACTAGGATCAGCTTTCTTTGGGTCTTTTATGGAATCATTTTATTCAAATATTTGAATATGTATAGCTGTTATTTGGTCTTTCTGTACAGTAGCACAGCTAAAAGTGCCTATAGTCCCATATCTTCAGGAAAGAAAAGTAAATCATAGAGACAGTACAAAACAGATTTACATTAAAGACCAAAGAATCACCTTTAATGGTAATTTGATGTGACTCATTTGGCTTTGATTACAAGAATGTGTTGTGGTGAAATGGGGTATTATAGCATATAGCATGTTAAATCATCAAATTAATTTAGTGCATGTAGGGTGACATTTAAAACTAAGTAATATTTTTCAGTGTAATTTTCTGGCAAATGTTTGTGTACTTTTTGCTCTAATTTAGGAATTTCTACCACATTTCAGAAGAATTATTTAATATAATAATTGATAAAGAAATATCATTTGATTTGTGGTCTCAGCATCAGTAGTAGAAGTTATTGCATATAGAAAATAGTCCATCTGAATGCTCATTTGATTTCCATGTATTCTTAATATTTTTGACTACCCATATAATCTTGGAATTGACATCTTGGTGAATATTTAGAGCTTTGTTCAGATAAACATTTTGAATGAGATGTATTGTATTGATAACAAACAGCTTTTTTGTTGATTAGTGAATCACAAGAAAGGCATACGTTTATCTACCTCTGTTTTACCACCACATCAATGCCTTGATGTATTATTCTATGTGTGGCTGTGTGAGCATAACAACACCCAATGTCACAGAGCAAAGGGCTTCCTGGTATCTAGCAGAGAGTCTTAGCTGGTCTGATCAGGTCAGTGTACCCCAATTCACTGTTGTCATAATCTATATCTAAAAGTTGTCATGTTAAGGCAATGTATATATACTGGTCATTAATATTCTGGTGTGATCCATGTGAGGTGGGTGAGATATGAAAAGCTATAAATATGTACTGGAAATATGGTCTTATAATGTATTTGGTGGGTAGGGCTTAAGGCACTCTGCAGCAGACAAAGGAATGTGCTTCCATCTGTTTGAATGTGTCTTCAATGTAAATTGAGCAAGGAGAGACATTGGAAGGACATTTACATAAAAGGTAAAGCCATAAAACAAGCACGTGATGGCAGAGGAGACTTCCAAAATTAATGTGGTGTCAGATCCCTGGTGGACACAGCAAGCTGAGCCCCCAGGAGGGCTTCCTGACATTGAAAACAGTGATAAACTTTGAGGATATTAGTAGAGAGAGCCATTTTGGCATCCTTCACCTGAAGAGACACAGAAACCAACCACTTGGAGCTCTATGTTGGATTCTGGCTAAGGACTGGCCAGCTGTACTGGAAAAATCCACTGTGGTGAGAAAACTACTCTGAACGAAAGGCTCTGGTTTGTTAAGTTAGGTTTCTGTCTTAGAAGCGTATTTTGCTTTTGCTTGTTTGTAACCATTTCTATCCCAATTCCCTCTACTTGGTATCACTTAAATATCCGTTCTTTGTTAGCGAACTTAATTTTGTTTTATTACACAACCATCTCCGTGCAGTGTTTTAAACTGAAAAGTAAAATCCTCAGCCAAACTAATAGGCTGATGCTGTGTACTGTCTCTTTACAGGATCCGCAAACTTGTTAAGATTTGGTGAATGATACAGTGAGAGGCGCTGAGCACTGCAGAGGAGATGGTTTTGGGAGAACTTAGGGCAGGAGGGACTGTTGTAAGGAGGGTGCTGGTGTCAGGGGCTCTGAGCCAAAGCTGCACAGCACAGATGTACCCAGAGTTAGAGGGCAGGCGGTAGCACAACCCTTAACTGGTCTGGATGAACCCCCCAAAGCATCACAGGGTGTCTGGCAGGTTTGACTAATGTACTGTGTTGCCCATCTGGGTGAATAAAGAGGCAGTCCTAGAGCTGACAGTCACAAGTTTCACCAACAGGAAATTCTGCCTTTATTGTGATTTTGAACAGGGCAAGCTAACCCTTTAAGATGGTTTTCAGGTGCTTCTTAGCCCTGTTTCTGCCCAGGACAGAGGCATTCTGGGTCTGGAGGTTCCCAGAGCATGTGGGAACTGTAGACTGAAGCAATGCATGCTGGTGAAAGGAGTACAAAGAAATCGTGAGAGAGCTGGATCTCTCTCCAGTAGGGAGAAAAGAGATTGAAGAAGGGCCAGGCCTACGGTGGGCCTCTATAGAGAGTTCAGATGACAGGTGAACCAAGGCTGAGAATATTTTGAAACAGTCTGGGCCAGTGAGAAGCCTAACGGAAGAGTTTGGAGATATTATGTGTGTCAGTGAACCAGACTCTAGGAAGGGAGATGCTGTGTGAGGCTTTCTTCAACTAGTTCCTGGAGAAGTGACTTTAGTTTTTAAATGCTAGTAGTTTTGAGTGTGAGTAAGACAGACCCAGATTAAACCAGAAGATGAAGAATGGTTTGGAGTGAGCTGGGGTAGTTGTGATGGAATGCACCCTGTATTCACAACCTCCACACCATTATAATAATCTTTGTACAAAGTATGCCTTGTAAGGTATCATTTACAAACTAATAACTCACTTGTCAATAATAGCGTGATGCAATGTGTGTAGCAGCATTATTCAGGGGAAATTCATAATTTTTCATATAATATTGGTAGTGTGCAGCCTCTTTTAGCACCAGACACCATGCTGCCTTCTTTACTGTTTAAACGAACTTTAACAAGTGGTAACCCTCAGGAAAATGCATTTCAGAGGGTGATTGAACTATAAAAATGAGGGGCAAAAACACCCAGGTTGTCTCTCCCTATCCATCTCTCTCTGTTTCCACCTAAGAAGACAAAAGAGACAGCCTATGGACTTTGGGAGCAGATCCTGGCCTGAAACTTGGTCAGCAATGTTACTAGGAACCTGTAGTAAGAACATCACTTTGAACCAAGTCTAGTTTGTTAAGTTTAGAAAATGTTTTATCTTTATTTCTCTTGTAACCATTTCTGACTTTAATGCCTTATACTTGTACTCACTTAAAATCTCTTTCTTTGTACGTAAATAAACTTGTTTTATTCTTTAATCAAAACTAGTCCAGTGTTGTGAATTGTGTAACTCCATTTAGAGTGCCAAGCTTTTGTTTATTGAGCCCCTTAGAGGGACAATGGACCTAATATATCTGAACTGTCCAGGAGAGGGATGGACAGTGCAGAACACATGTTTTTGGCGGCAAAATTCAAGACCGCGAATATGTTGGAGTCACCCTGCAAATAGTAACCAAGGTTGCTAGAAACCAGAGTGTGGCTGGTGTTTGCTGACAGGCTGTTGGGGTCAGAGTTGCTCGACCAGGGCTGTGGGTGTGACCTGCATACTGGAAGGCTGTTTGTGAGCGGCCCAGATGGGAGCTACAGCAGCAAAGCATTGCAAGGCACCCCAGGTTGCAGGGGAAGTGTGATGCAGCTCCCCACCGATCTGGATTGCACCCTGGAACGTCATAGTACTGTAAAACGGTGCTACTACTATCACCTAGCTAGCCTGCCTTCCTGCCACGTAAGGCCATGAGTAAACTCCCACCAGAGTGGATTTCTTGCCTTTACTTTTTTAAAGAAACACAAGAATCAGTTTTTTTCCTCTAAAAATTTAAAGGTTTGCCATAACCATGATCCCCCCCAATGTAATGATGGTCATTAATAATTATAGCCCAATATGGCTCTAATTTACCACACAAATACAAGGGAGTTGTAAGGCTGGGTTGTCAGTATACAAATTCGCCTCTTCCAATTTTTCATTTTCCTTCACCTTCTGGAAATGGTCTCTTTGTTTTCTGCTTGTTTGGCATTAGAAAGTGTAACACCCCTTGTTACATAAAGTAGCATCTTGGAAATAAAGCTGTTTTTTAGGAACATACAAACACAGGAATTTATACGCTGAGCTATACTTTTGTGCCGTCTAGTATAGTATCATGCCTTTTAACAGTGGCCAGTCCTAGGTACTTCCCAGGAAGATGCAGGAAACCCTGTAGTAGAGAGTTATGGAATAATGTGCCCATGGAGCAATTTTCTTCCTAAACCTGATCATCAGTCAGTGGTTGGCTTTGCTCTGGAATATGAGGGTCTATCTCTCTTATATTTTTTATTCTAGTTAAGGTAATGGTGGATGTTCTCATTTTCCATGTAAGTGCCTAATTATTTAGTGAATCCTGTTAATTCTTTTTCTTATCCAGTTTTGACCCATCTTCTCCTAAACTAGGGTGAAATTAAAATACGGTTCCCCCAGTTTATGTATACTGAAAGTATATACTTGCCCCATGAATTCAGTATATCAGTATACATGGTATTTTTAGGTAGATCTATCCATAACAGACAAGTTATGATAATATTGAGCACATCCTTTCTCTAATTAGATGCATCAGAAAATAGTTGAATCCTGTGTCACAATGACATTGAACTGAACTAGTGGAGTATGTTTAGAGAGAATAATTTCTCAGAAGCAAACTAACAACCCACAATGGACCCATTAGTCTCAAAGGAAAACAACTACTTCTTTATTCCTGCCTATACCCTGCTCACAGATCTTAATCAATTTTGAACCACACTATCATAAGAAATAATCTCTCCTTTATGTTTTTACTTATGACTGTATACCAAACAATTGCAGATGCTTATTAGTTACAAAAAAGACTGTTGAAATCTTATATCTTTGGGTTCCATATCAAGAGATCACATGTTCTGTGTCCACCCTTGCAGTATTATGCCCTTAAAATTGTTTGGTCACTTTCCAAGACAAATTTGTCTTTCATGGCTTGAACTCTAACAGATTCACTTTATTCTCTATGGCATTTTCTGCTGTGGAGTTTCTTTTCCACAGAATATACCTTTAAGCTCTATAGTCATGTTATTGAATATGCATATGGGCAACTCCTTTGTGTGATCTTTGTACCTTTCTACTGACATTTGCTGCAGTATAGCTTTTTTGTTTTGTTTTGTGGTGGCTCCAGTCGTCCAATCAACTTGCCTTCTTCCATTGTTCAGACAGAGGGAAGGTTTACCCAGAGATTATGGAGGACATCTCTAACTTTCAGAATTTATCAAAGTTTTTGATAAATGGGAAAATGTGGCACTGGGTTTGTGGGGACAAGAAAGAGTTCAGTCAGTCAAGAGACTTAACTAGCCAGGGTTCACATCAATGGAGTTTAGATGCGGAAGCACTTTTGTAGTTATGCACTATCCAGCTCAGAAAAAGTGAGAAATTAAAATGAGCATGAAATAAATGTATCATCACCCCAATTCTATACTCCATTCACAAAATTCTTCCTGAAGATTCATGTACAGACAGCTGCCTCAGCATTCCACACTGTGTAGTGTGCACATTCCAGTAGGGGCTCCAAACTAGCAGCAGCAGCAGCACTTCTGTTGAGCACCCTGGCAGGCACAATAGAGTCTTACACAACAGTGCCTTATTGGGGAATTAAATTCCTTTCATTAATACGCACAATGTAACATGAGCTGTGGTACCTCATATAAAACTTGACCTATAGTTACTGATATTTGACTGAACAGCTTTGTGTGGGGCACAGTTTGGCCAGGAGGGAAAGTTGGCAGGGTTGTGCGGTGGTTTTTTGTTGTTGTTTACATTTTAATGTCAAAGTAAACAAAGGATGGTGAGATGTAGGGAGGTATGTGATATCAGCACTTAGTACTGGTCTAGAGGTAACTGACTTTTCATGCAGGAAAAATTGCATTGATGCATTTATTCGGCTGAAAGCAAGGACCATTCGTGAGAAATGACCAATCTAGCCAACTTAAGTGAATATACCTGATGAGTATAGGGGGCCAGCACATAGGGAGTAGTGCTTATGTAGTGGTATCACCTACAACGTTTTGCTTTGCTATAGTACAAACAACAGGGCTATCTTAAGTCCTGAAGAAGCTGCAAAATCCCAGCTGCCACTCTGTATACCCAGCTCTGAAGAGTATCCTTATAGTAACTTTTAAATTGTCAAAAGCAGCGGAGACTGTTTTATTTACTTTTCACATAGCAGCTCTCTGTGTATCCACATAGCTACTTTTGAAGGTTTTAAAGTGCCTGAATATTTTCACTTAAAAAACCCACCTGAATATTGCCTACAATAAAATAGGTTTTTTTTCAAGTGACAGTGAATCTTCAAAAGCAACAACTGAGCAAATTCAAAGTGGCAGCCACAAGTAGATTTTGTAGCAGAATTTTATGACTCCTGCATGGCAGTGTCTTGTGGGAGCATTCACCACATTTTATGGTGTGGATATTTTGTCCTTTGGATGTAGTTCCCTGAGCATTCCATTGCTATTATTTGAAATAAAAGGTACTGCAACCAAAACTCTGTGAATTTTTGAAATTGTAATTATACATTAAACTTCTGCTCAGAATATTTTAATAATAAATCTCACTTATTAGTTAGCTAAATGCAACTAGTCAACAGTAAACAAACAAATGTGTAATGAGAACAAGTTCAATGCAGAATTACACTGTGATTTAAAATGGGTTCAAAATAGAATTAGGTAAGTTTATGGAGGATAGGTCCATCAATGGCTATTAGCCATGATGGTCTGGGATGCAGCCTCATGCTCTGGGTGTCTTTAGCCTCTGACTGCCAGAAACTGGGAGTGAATGTCAGAGGATGGATCATTGATTGCCTGTTCTGTTCATTCCCTCTGAAGCACCTGGCATTGGCCACTGTTGAGAGACAGAATACTGAGCTAGATGGACCTTTGGTTTGACCCAGCATGGCCATTCTTATGTTCTTAACCATTTTGAAAACCATTTATTATGCTGTTTTCTTAAAATATTTTTTTTATTTTTTAATACCTTCAAAATTCAGCATGGGAATAAATCATGACAATGACCACCCATCCTGTGCAGATGGTCTCCATATAATGTCTGGAGAATGGATTAAAGGACAGAATCTTGGTGATGTTTCATGGTCTCGGTGCAGCAGGGAAGATCTAGAAAGATTCCTCAGGTAATTCAGTCAAGAAATAGCATTGCTTAAAGTAATTCTTTGACTTTAGTTGATCTAAGTTTCAGATATGCCAAACACTTAATACTCTCTACCAGCTTCTGTATGAGGTTAAAAAGGAAATACTGTTAATAATAGCTGCATATTAACCACCAAAAAGCCACCTTATCAACTAAAGAAAATACATTAACAAAGATATGGGGCAAAAATACGCATGAGGAAGATTGTGTGTTTAAAATGACATCTGTATTGATTTCTATTTTGCACATAACATATTACAGATTACATCATGTCTTATGTTGTCATTCAATAACAAATAACATGGGGAAATAATTTTATTTTAATAGAAATATTTTATGAGTTCTCTAATTGAAAATAAGATACATGGAATCATACCAAAATAGGACACCTAGATTGTGCCCATGCATTGTATAAGGAATAATTCTCAAGAATAACTCTCTTGAATTGATAGATATGCCTACTGACATTTACTAATTACAACTGCGCAGTCCTTAGAAGGTCTGTATTGGAGCTGGCACTGGAATGATAGAGATTCAAGAACAATCTGTAGATGTGTCCATTTAGAACTCAAGTCTAATGGAGGTCCATATATTTTCATCTCCCTTTTTCTTTAATTTTGTGTGAAAACTTAGTGCTAACTGAAATCTTGGTACTTGAAAAATACTGACATATTTAAAATCTGGGTGAAAAAAAGTGAGCTCCATAAATATTTATTAAAAACCATATAATTTTTAAACAATTAAATTATCTAATACTTACACTAAAATGTTTTCCAAGTATTTTCCTGAAATCCTTATAGCTGCTTGTAATCCATAAACTGTTTTGCCTTTCTGTAAATATACAACAGCAAAAGAAAGAACTTTGTTAAATTAACAGGTCTAAATATCAGCAAAATGCTGCTTAAGATCTGTTAATCCTTTTTTATAGCAATTGCATATGTTCTATGTCAACAAAATAGGCAACCTTTATTAATATTATTTATTCAACATTTTATGAATTTCTGCTTATTGGCAGGTCAAAGGCCAGTAACTGTTTGCTACAGACAAATCCCCAAAGCCTCAATTCTGTGATTATTCCCTCCAAACTGCCAGGAATGACGTACACTGCAGATGAACAGTGTCAGATTCTCTTTGGACCTATGGCTTCATTTTGTCAAGAAATGCAGGTAAGGATTGTTGTTTACTTTAGAACAGTTATTTTTTCAGTGACAGCATGAAAGAGAAAATTACTGATTTGTAACTGGTTTTACGCTTTGCATGTTAAAGTCAATATGGGCATGTTTGATTTATTGCTTCGGCCCTGCTATAGTGGTGCTGGATTGAAGCTTTAATGTGCACCATTAGCATGCTGATTTCAGTATAAAAATAGAAAAATACATCCAGTAAAGTCATGGACCCTCTGAAGTAAATGACCTCACTGCACATTAAGTGATGGGGCCATTGTCTGGCTTCTTGGAAAAGGTGTATTTCCCCTTTAAGGGCTAGGGATCCAGAGTGTTACTTGCAGCTTTATACCAGATCAGTGTGGGGACGCTGCCCCATCCCTTCCTCTCCACCCCTAGGTGGCCAGAAGAGAAGGGGGACTACTTATGTCCACGCTGGTGCAGGAAAAGGTGGAGCAGCACCCACCCTCCCATCCATGGAAGCAGTTAAAATACCAGATTTTGTCATGATCAACTGTGGGCCTCACTGTAGCTGCTCCTTTCCAAGGGGTCTGGGCAGGAATTTTTTTCTTTTCCACTTCTTTCTGCAGCCAGTACAATTTATCTCTCATTAAACTACAATTTATGGGCCAGACTGTCAAATGTATGTATGTGTAGTTGCATGATACCTTTGTACCCTCCTAATTTTCCTGTCCCTTTACTGTGGGTAAGTAAATCAGGAATGTTATCCTAATGAAACCAGGTGAAGTTAGATGGGCAATTAATTACCTGCAAGCTGCATATACTCCCCAAGGTGCTTTGCCAAGCTGTCTCTCAGGCTGTCTTTAGTGCTCCTTTAGTGTTCCTTGCTACTTTCAGGAACACCAACAATTAAGTCAAGTTTATTATCCTGATGCTAATTTGACTGTCTTCTTGCAAATAGGGTATTTACTTTCCTGGACTTGTCCTCTATTAATTTCTGATATTTAGTTTTGAATGCCCCATGTTCCATCTGTTCTAGGGTTTTTTATTTGTGAAAGTATATAGTCAAGTTAAACAACTATACGCCTAAGAAATTTATTCTGTCGGGGGGGAATAAATGTTACTAGTGATATGTGCAGCTGCTAAAAAGAACTGAACCACAACTAACAATGCATTTCTTCTAAGATCTGACTACCCATACATTTGATTAAGCAGAACTTACTGTAATCACATTATATGGTAATATTAGATATACCAATCACATCTCCCTCATTGCCAAGGTTCCAGTACACAATCTCTCTGATAATCCTGTGAGACAAGGGAGAGATTCCATGTACTTCCCCCCACCTGGTCTCGCTTGCCTACAATACATGCCACAGCAGAGTACTAACAACACCTACCCTGCAGAGTTATCTCTGGGAGCTACTAAGTTGGCCCACATTCCTGTTCCTTGAATGGTGCCTAATCTTTATGTTGAAGATTTTTTTTTAACCCTGTGAACATGCTTTAAGTTGAAGGCTGTAATTTATGTAGTCTGAGAAGAGTAGCCTAAAGCCTTTCAAGAACAAAGTGTCTGTGTATCTTTCAGTGTAAGATTTATACTGTCACTGTGATTATCTTGTAAAACTGCCAAGTTTGCTTTTATGCCCACTGTGCTTCAAGTAAGAATCAATTAGTTCCTAGCATTCTTTTGAATAACAGAAAGTAAGATAATGGTTCATGAGTAGAACCTGATAATTGAGTACAATTGTAGAACTGCAAAATATTGGCCTTGAAGATTAAAGTCCAGGATGTGAATGCTATCTAGTCAACTTCACTAAAGCAATTCTTGTCATAACACAGCTGTGATCTTTATAGAGAATGAATAGAGTGGTTGTATAGCATGGCAACTTTTAAGAAAGTCCAAGGGAAAGATCATGATGAAAAGAGCAAAAGTTATAGAAATATTATATTCCTGTCTACATATCTATCCTTGTCTCCACCACTACTGTTCCCGCTATCCCCACTCTGCACAAGCATGGCTCTTAGCTGCTCTTTTTGTCTTTCCTGCATAGTCCCAACTTTTATCCTTCTGCCCAGCTGTTCATATGACTGGAATGGCATTCCACTTGACATACACAAATATCCCTCACTCTTTTTTCCTTCAAAAACCTCCAGAAAAGCCAACTGTTCTGTGAAATGTTCCAGTCCCAGTGACCCCTGCCACATTGTTTCTGTATTTGTTATGTTGTTCATTATGTAATATATAAGGTTTTGCTGTTAGAATGGATGCCTCATAAGTCCTTTCGGAAGGGGAAATCTCTGTTTAGTTTGGCATAGCTTTTTTGTTGTACATTGCTGTGTACTATTGCATTATATAAATAGTAAATTAATGTATACTGTAGTTTATAAAAATCAAGTGTCACCAGTATTATTTTATATCCTCAGATAAATCTTATTTCCTATTGTTAGTCCAAATAATTTTAATTTCTCTTGTACTGTGATAACGATGTACTGGAGAGGGAACATACTGTGTTAGAGCTAAACTTTATAATCATAACTTCACTGTCCAAGTTGGGGAAAAGAGAAAGTTTTACCACTAGAAGAGTGAAGTTCTGACTCAAAGTTCAGTGCTCTGGTTTGTGTTTCACTACGGTGTTGTTGCTGAGCTCCAGCTTTCTATTAGCCTCCCTTGCAATGATGGTTTAACTGGCAGCACTTAAAGTTCCCAGTGAAAGTGTTCAGCTGTTTCTCGTGATTTGCCCCCACACACGTAAAAATCCTAAAATGTCAGAAAAGACTTGTAGTTTTGTTTTAAAAAATTCTGACTGCATTACTTCAGTGATAAAAGTACAGCACAACTGTAAATATGAGTAAACCTTTCACTTTTGTGCAGAGTAGAGCATATGACTGAAGGGTTAGGAAAGATGGTCTGACAAAGAGACAGTGACACACAAACTTTCCAGTGTAAAACTTTAATCCTGATTGTTCTTTCAACTTACATACGTTAAATCAAATGTCAGCAGGAAATATCAGGATTTATTTAACTAAAGGAACTCTGTCACCTGAGAGAGGCTAAAGCATATTGTTGTTAAAGAGTTTTCGTTCTGCATATTTGTGCTGAATACTTTATATTTATTGTATGCAAAAACAAAAGTAAAAATAGCTAAAAATGCACAGTTTAGATATCAAAACTACATTAAGATCATTTGTAAGTTATTAATGAAATGTATAATGATGCTGGGAAATCATGAAATACAGCAGGGAATTAAATAAACATAGCTAATTATTTCCAGTGCAGCTACTAAACCGTCTAAAGTAGTTAAATAGCTTTTGAAGCACCTACAAAGTACCTAATGAAGATACTAAATATTTTAAAACAAGCACAATATTTACACTTGTTCAATGTCACACCTAATTCCTTGTGGGTTGAACAGACCTGGTGTAACCATGCTATAGACTTTAGGTTAGATGCATTCTTCCAGAAGATATTAACATACTTTAGAGCAGTTTAAAAAAATCAGTTTGCTTTTTTGTTGTAGTGTATATTTTATATGGCTCTTGGGCTTCTATATAAAATATTTCACACATAATATCTCATCTGTGTATCCACAAATCCTCTATTACATCTCTCGTCTTCTCTGTGCTATTAGTCCTCTATGTAACCCGAGTCAATATTACACCATCATTGTCACCATTTGAAAAGATCCTAAATTATCTATTTCCTCGCAATCTCTGAAGGTGTTGTTTCTCTTTGTGTTCTAGTCTGATGTACAGCATGGACTTCACTGATTAATAAATCAATAATAATAATCTGCGGTCATAGCAAGTGCACATAAGTATGCAAGTATATTCTTATAGACTTACAGTTTGCTTCAGATTCTGAGATTAGCATGATGTAACTTATGCAGCATCAAGATTGTTTGATGAACAATAAAAAATGACCTTTGTGTTAACTGAGGTAAAATAAGGCCAGACATCAAAAGAGAATTCAAATGGATAGGTTTTAATGTAATGGAAAGATCAGTTTTCTAGACCTTTTCAAGAGCCAAGTACATAAATGGGTATCCTACCGAAAGTAGTTGAAAGCTGTATCCTACTCATCCTATCGGTGCAGGTATTGCCCAGTAGCTCCCCAAAAAAGACATTTCACAAACTATGGATATTTTGCTATAGAAGGGTGCAGTTTTGTTAAATAAACATAAATGACATAAATGAAAGGGGACGGGAAAGTAATATAATCCTTGAAGGAGAAGGTGCCTGTATCCTTTCAGGCCGATCATGCTAAGCCACCCTTTGTCCTAACTGACAGATCCCATCTGATAACCTGTCCAGCTCACCCAGGCCCACACTTCTCCCTGTCGAGGGGGTTAGAATCATCACTGAGTGAGACCCCAGAAAGGTTTTCTGGGTGAGTCTCTCAGCCCCAACAACAAAGATTCAAACTTTCGGGAGCAATATGCCCATCCCTGCCCAAACAGATAAATTCATGCCACTGTAAAGACTCCACAGGACCCCAAAATTGCAACATGACTTACTGAAATATAAGATTCTGGCATGGCCCAAACAGAAAAGAAAGTGCAATGGTTAGTCCTCATAACAACAACATCCAATTTGGTCATTAACAAACACACAATATTCCAAGGAAAGGACTGACTGCTTCTCCTAGGCTCTTTCCCCCTCCCCGCCCTCACCCCAAGTGCATAGGTGGGAGGGGAAATCCTGCTGCAAGTAGGAAGAGAGCCTGAATAGTGTTTTTCTCCTCCCACAGCTCAGACTTAAAAAATTGAAAGGGGAGGGTAAAGCTCCCTCCCAGCCACTTAGAGCTAGAGTAGTAATCAGTGATACAACCTGACACTAAATAGGTTACAATTGGTTCAGATGGGCCAGGAACCCCTAGTATTCTTCAAGGAGAAACCCCAGCAAACTCAACCCAGCTCATCACTACCCCACTGCTTGTAAGTTTGTCTGGAGGGGTGGTGGTCTAAGAAGATAAGAACATACCAAAGGTCCATCTAGCCCAGTATCCTGTCTTCCGACAGTGGCCAGGGGGAATGAACAGAATGGGGAGTCATCAGGCGATCCATCCTCTGTCGCCCATTCTCAGCTTCTGGCACACAGAGGCTAGGGACACCATCCCTGCCCATCCTGGCTAATAGCCATTGGTGGACCTATGCTCCATGATCTTATCTAGCTCTTTTTTGAACCTGTTATAGTCTTGGCCTTCACAACATCCTCTGGCAAGGAGTTCCACAGGTTGACTTTGCATTGTGTGAAAAAATACTTCCTTTTGTTTGTTTTAAACCTGCTGCTTATTAATTTCATTTGGTGGCCCCTAATTCTTGTGTTATGAGAAAGGAGTAAATAACACTTCCTTATTTATTTTCTCCACACCAGTCATGATTGTATATACCTCTATCATATCCCCCCTTAGTCATCTCTTTTCCAAGCCAAAAAGTCCCAGTCTTATTAACCTCTCCTCATATAGCAGCTGTTCCATACCCCTGATCATTTTTGTTGCCCTTTTCTGAACCTTTTCCAAGTCCAATATTTTTTTTTTTGAGATGGGGCGACCACATCTGCATGCAGTATTCAAGATGTGGGCGTACCATGGATTTATATAGAGGCAATATGACATTTTCTGTCTTATTATCTATCTCTTTCTTAATGATTCCCAATATTCTGTTCATTTTTTTGACTGCCACTGCACATTGAGTGAATGTTTTCAGAGAACTATCCACAATGACTCCAAGATCTCTTCCTTGAGTAGTAACAGCTAATTTAGACCCCATCATTTTATATGTATAGTTGAGATTATGTTTTCCAATGTGCATCACTTTGCATTTATCAACATTAAATTTCATCTGCCAGTCATCCAGTTTTGAGAGATCCTTTTGTAGCTCTTCACAGTCTGCCTGGGACTTAACTATCTTGAGCAGTTTTGTATCATCCACAAATTTTGCCACTTCACTGTTTACACTTTTTTCCAGATCATTTATGAATATGTTGAATAGGACTGGTCCCAGAACAGATCCCTGGGGGACACCACTATTTACCTCTCTCCATTCTGAAAACTGACCATTTATTCTTACCCTTTCTTTCCTATCTTTTAACCCAGGGGTCGGCAACCTTCAGAAGCAGTGTGCTGAGTTTTCATTTATTCACTCTAATTTAAGGTTTCGCGTGCCAGTCATACATTTTAACGTTTTTAGAAGGTCTCTCTCTCTAAGTCTATATTATATAACTAAACTAGTGTTGTATGTAAAGTAAACAAGGTTTTTAAAATGTTTAAGAAGCTTCATTTAAAATTAAATTAAAATGCAGATCTTATCAGTTTAGTGCAGTGGTTCTTAACCTGGGGTGCACGTACCCCCTGGGGGTGTGAGATGCCCTTTCTGGGGGTTCGAGACATGCAAGATTTTTTTAGAAGGTAAATCATCAAAAAAACAAATTAAGCACAGGCACATAAGTACAACTACTTTGTTTCATCAAACCTATGTATTTATTAACATTATATATGTTTTAACGATTACTGTAATATACAAACAAAGTTTTTAAGTTTTCAAGTTTTTAAGCTAATTGTAGTGTAATTTTTGATAAGGGCTGCAGAGTGCTGGGACCAGCCCAGGAGCAGAGCCCTGGGCTGGCTGCTGGTACCCCAGGCCGGCAGGAGGGCTGAGCAGGGCTGGAGGCCCAGACTCCAGCTGGCAGGAGGCCAGGCGGCTGGAACCCCAGACCAGCAGTGAGGTGAGCGGGTCCAGCGGCTGGTATCCCAGGCCAGCAGCAGGCTGAGCGGGGCCGATGGCTGGGACTCCGGCTAGCAAGGGGCCGGCGGCCGGAACCCCAGACCGACAACGGGCTGAGTGGCTCAGCCTGCTGCCAGTCTGGGGTTCCGTCCACTGGCTCCTGCCAGCCGGGGTCCCGGCCGCCGGCCCCGCTCAGCCGCTGCTGGCCAGGGGTTCCATTCACTCAGGCCGGCAGCCAGGGCCAGCACAACCCATTAGGTGACCTAGGCGGTCGCCTAGGGCGCTACAATTTGGGGGGCGGCGACCGCGGCGGTATTTCGGCGGTGGGACCTTCTGCTGCCTCTGTGGGGGGCGGCATTTCGGGGCGGGACCTTCCGCCGCCTAGGGCGGCAGAAAAGCTGGTGGCGCTCCTGCCAGCAGTGGACTGAGGGGGGCAGGCAGCTGAGACCCCGGCTGGCAGCAGCGTACCACTAAAAATTGGCTCACGTGCTGCAAGTTGCCGACCCCTGTTTTAACCAGTTACCAATCCATGAGAGAACCTTCTCTCTTATCCCATGACTGCTTACTTTGCTTAAGAGCCTTTGGTGAGGGACCTTGTCAAAGGCTTTCTGAAAATCTAAATTCACTATATCCACGGGATCATCCGTATCCACATGCTTGTTGACCCCCTCAAAGAATTCTAGTAGATTGGTGAGGCATGATTTCCCTTTACAATATGCTTTAGCTGAAGTTAGAGAGACTACTCTTGTAACTTGCACGGAATTTAGGTATCTATTCATTAGCAGATGCAACATTACCAACTTGTGTTAACATTTCTGTCAGTTAAATTCAGAATGACCAATGTTTTTTTGGTATTCAGATCTATTAAGATGTTTATAATACCATCACATAATTGTGTGGGTTTGTGCATTTTAAAAAAACTTTGATTTTCTTAATCAAATTTAAATAAATCTGTATATGAAACTAAATGATTTTCTAGTGTGGCTGCCAAAGGCACTAATACTCTACCTACCTTTTAATAAGTAGGTAAGAATAAGAGAGAAATTGTTTGATTTAAAATCTGGGCCATTTTCTAAAGAAGTGGCTGATGAGAGACTGGTCTTAGTAGCTGATATCAGGCATAGAGCTAAAAAAGTCATCCATGTGGCTTTAATAACAGGAGATCACCTGACATCTTTGGGGAAGCATAGTGGGCAGGAGAGACAATTTATAGATTTTCTGCCAATATTAGCCATTATCGGAGGCCTGCATGTTCTTGGGTTGGTCAGTTCATTTGGGCCTTTGATGAAGGCTCAAAGGTGGAGTTAAATATCAGAGTCATCTTAATGTATCCTAATTCCCAGTGAGAATACATCAAACTTTTTATGTGTGTATTCTTTTTCTCTAATGTAAATGTGCTTAGTAATTTGTTTACCTCTTATTAAAAATGTAGTGAAAAGGGAGGGAGTGAACCTAGGAGATAGTTGACTTTAGGTGCAATGGCCATCTAAATTGGTTACATCCTCTCTCTCTAGGATAAGTTTAGGTGGTGGGGGTTAAGGACCACAGGCTATTTACAAAGGTATTTAGGTGCCTAGAGGCAGGTAGACATCTAGTGATGTCTGGATAGGCACCTAACTGCCATTGACTTACAAGCTGCTTAGTTGTTTTTGTAACTAGAAACCTATCTGCATATTTAGGCACCAAAAGACCTATGTAAATCTGGTCATACATCTTTTATGATTGGAAGTCAATCGTTTATGATTTATGGTCAATTGCAGCCAGCTTTGCATTCCTATGTATTTGAAGTTCTTTGGGTACAAGTTGAAAGTTAAAAGGGGTAAAAATACTCTCTAAAAGGGAAGGACTTTCGATTTTGTATCTTGAAATCTTGGAGAACTGTTTCCTCAAATGTAGTCATTTAGGTATGTGGATCCAGGATATAAAATACAAATAAGGCTCTTATCTGAGCTATGAATAGGAAGTCTTGTTTTGATTTCATTGTTATTGTCAGTTTACCTATATCCTTGCTCCAGCGAGGTTGAACTGAGCTCACTATTCCCTTTTCTCCCATTTCTTATTTGGCATAGGACTACAACAGTAGAAGGCCTGATGGCTGCCTTATCTTCAGGAATTGGCCTGGAAGGCTTGTTCCTAACTTTAATGCTTCCCTTACAGTTATGAGCTTTAAAAAAAGTTTGCTTAAAACTTAATTTTAGAAATGCAAAGTTAGCTTTTCTCTTTGGACCTTAAACCATAAAACAAATTACATTGTGATGTGTAAATATTTAGGCTAGGGCCAGCTCTAACATTTTTTTAGAGTTTTTATGAGATATTTATAAACATATGATGCCTTATTAGGTCAATTTCTTCCTAGGTGTAAGTCCATTGGCAATACTCCAGGGATGAATTTGGCTCATTGTCATCCTGACCTTTGTTTCTGTACAATTCTCTGACCTACAGAAATAAATCTCTTCATTTTGTAAGATGTTACTACTGACAAATTTACATACAAGACACACATTGACATTTTCAGGTAGTCCTATGCCCTGGCCCAGATACAAACATTTATTAAATGATATTTCCCTTACAATGAGGTTTTTTCAGGTACCATTTTATTTAGAAAACATAATATAAACACATTTTTCATGCATCATATCAAAGACCAGAAACTATTATTCAATTTTGCCAGAATAATAAAGAATTTAAGACAGACAGACCACATCTTGTCTTCTAGTGACCCTGGATTCTGAGAACCTGGTGCTGATCTGTTTCTTTTATCCCCCTGTCTCTCCTGATCCTTCTTGCCCCTGCACTGTCCATATTTTGTGGGCATCAGATTGCACAAGCAATAACCTTCAAGCAGTGATCCAGCCACAGCTGGCCCTGTTCGCTTCCATCTGGTTTCCAGGTAAGGGAGGGGAACAAAATAGGGGGGGAGGGGAAAGAAAGGGAAGGAAGTCTCAATTCTGAACTTGATTCCTGTCTCTTGAGGATAAGACAGCCTTGTAATTTCTCTGTAGGGACAAATAGAAGAGGCTTTCAGGAGCCATTGAGGAATTACAATAGGCAGCAATGTTCATGGCTGGACTTCCTTTCAGGGAAAAATAAAAACTGTCCTCTCCTGAACCCAGAGGATGGGCTGAAGGTCCAACTGTTCTTTCCATCTATAACATCTAAAATTTTATGACCCCTTAGTGAAAAACCATTATAATTTGCCTTGTCATCTTATTTGATATCCGTTCTATGTGAATACCAGATTCAGTTGAGTGTTGAGTTGCTTCCAGGGGAGAGAGGATTATGAAGGAATGGAAGTACATCAGGAAGCAGGAACCATTGGGATGGAGTGAACAGGGAACATTTGAGGAAGTCATCAGGGAGCTTAATGATGTCTGAAGAAATGTTTTCTATATTATTCGAGCAATAGCAGAAGTTTTACAAATATTCACATGGGTTTTGAAAACTCACTTCAGTCTTGACTATGTTAGAAAATTTATATTTGATTTAAGGGTGAACTGCAAAGCTAAAATTAAAATTGACATAAGCATTTATGAGCTGAATGCCCTATTGACCAGACTGTGTGGGATATTCAGTAGAAAAATAAATTTTACTTAACCTAAAAATTCTTTTTTATTTTCATCTGTGACGACTTCCTGGCACATTCTGGTTTGTTGGAGAGCCATCAAAATAGATCATTCTTTGAGATTGTCACTGCAGTAGTATGGTGTTCTAAAATGATTCAAACTAGGAAGTATTAGATGAATTTTACAATAGCAGGAAAAACTATTTAAATGTGCTTACTAACTTGATTGCCTCACACATCCTGTTGAGGTGGTGATTCAGTGCACTAATCTTTCAATTTTCATTTAGCTTTTCAGTTTTACACCTTTAAGTCAAGTCTATTATACTTCATTCTCAAAGCCCTCTAGTGAACATAATTCACAAGTTATACACACACACACACACTCACAACCTAACACTTCACTGATTTCTAAAGCATACGTTCATTTCTAATGACAGTGCTAGTTTTCTTTCCTTTCAATGCTTGAATTAGTGGTAAAATAATAATGGAATAAACTATTAGCTCTCTTAATTCTTAAGAAGCTCTGAGTTTTGTGGAGAAAGAAGTATATCACTATGCCCCCTATGCCTACCTGTTTTTTGTCCATATGCGCTATGGGGCCCCAGCCTGTAGGTCAAGTAGCTGAGCTGTGCGCTGGTGGGTGGAAACAGTACTCATTTCAGACTGTGGCTGTAGCACACCATCCACAGCTACCTCTAAGTCAGTCGATCAGTATAGTGGTAGATCCACTTTGCCTATCAAAGCCCTACCTGTGTCAGTTTGGCAACATTCAAGGATTGTGACTCTGTACACAGGGTCCTGGAATCCGTCCCCCACTCCAACAGCACAACTGGACTTGTTCCACTGTGTCCGTGCCCAACGGGGGGTGCATCCAGGATTTGCTGCATACTATATCCACAATTTTTGTTGGATGTTTAACTCTGTACATACTTCAGTACCACCAAACCAGCAACTGCCTGCTGAAATTAATGGATTACATATATACAGTCATTTAAGTCCTCTGTCCTTAGCAATGTATGTTTGTTTTTCAGCATGTTATTTGCACTGGGTTGTGGTGTAAGGTGGAAGGTGAGAAGGAGTGCAAAACTAAACTGGATCCACCAATGGATGGAACAGACTGTGACACTGGAAAGGTATGACCACTGATTTTCCTATTGTAACTAACGGAAGTAATGCAGCAATTAATTTATTGTGATTAAATTTTGAAAATTGTTTCTGAAAAATTGCACACACATTACTTTTAAATATGAGATGAATCATTTTAATTTGTAAATTTTAGGAAATACAGTATATAACTAGATATTTCTGGGAATAACTGTTATTAATATAACATTACCATAGTGTACAATAGGGATATCACTGTATATGCAAATACACTTCATAGTCTTAGCATGTCTTTATGGGTTTCTCACAACAGTTCAAAATATAAATAAATCAATGTCACTATACAAATGAATTTCACTATAGAAAAAAATCTAATATGAACACTGTCTGGTTCTGTGGTCTTTATACAAACTATATAATAACTGTAGGGTCGTTATTGAATATTTTAACATAAATTACCAGGCTCAACACCTAAACACTATTTTGACTGGCAATAGATAATTGAGTGTCATTTACGTTTAACATAAAGGGAAAATATAAAATATACCAGTGAATAATTTTTTAGATTTTTCCCTAGCATTAAGGTCTCAGGTTTTCAAATAAACAGATTTGATCATCCATACGCCCCTATTTTCTGTGTACACCTGAAACAAAATATAATTATACTGAAGATATAACAATTTTAGAAAGGAGATTAATAGAAGTTTGAAAGAGTCCATTACAGTTACTGTTTATTCTGATTAGCACCAGAAAAATAGTTTTTTCTATATACAATGTGAATATTTTTGGGATGGGGAGAATACACATATGCATTTGCCTAATTAAATAGTTATTTGTGTAGATCAGCATCTTGCTTGTGTCTGGGGAAAAGATATTTATCCCTATTAAAAGTGAAACATCTCTAACTTAACCAAACCAAAATATGTTTTCACGTTTTCACTATTTTTATTTAAAGCTAATTATGCTTTTTGTAATACATTTTGTAAATGGAATGTCATTGTTTGTTTCAGTACTTTATTTGTAAGCAGAAATATGAATTTTCAGACACTCACAAACACTACTTACTAAAATTAATCTCATGCAAAGAAACAGTACAGAATTACTATATACAAATTACTACAGAAGAGGTTTATTTCAAAGAAGTTTTAAAGTGTCACAGCACCTAAAAGAGGTGACAGATTTCCTAAAGAACTCATCAATAAAGAAATGAAATGGTCACTTAAAGTGAGACTTCTGTTAAATGTCCATCCACAGCTTTTATGCTTCGGAGGGCCTCTGCCAAATGTGTGCTATCACAATAAATGGAGGTCAAGTGTGTAAGCCAACTCTCTTTTTAGAAAAAAGTAATAAACAGCACAGAAACATTCATATATCTTGCTCTTCTTGTGGTATTACACTGCCAGCCCCCGTACAGTCTCCCTAAGGGATAATTTGCTCTTTGAATCATAAAACATTGAGCCAAGGACAGTTTTCATCATCTAAAAACCAAACAAAACCATAAACAGAATAAGATAAAGTATTCAGATAATATCAGTGGTGTACATTGGGAACAAGCCATTATTTATTTTCGTTCCATTGGAATAATGAAGTTGTGTCACCCTAATGATACTGGCAAACTAGACTTGTGT
This sequence comes from Terrapene triunguis, assembly GCF_002925995.2. Classification (NCBI taxonomy): domain Eukaryota; kingdom Metazoa; phylum Chordata; order Testudines; family Emydidae; genus Terrapene; species Terrapene triunguis. The sequence goes on along the minus strand of NW_020664464.1, from coordinate 27,384,112 downwards.
AGCCTATTTAATATTTTAAAACAACTACTATTTCTTGCTAAAGGTAGCATTCTTTACTGAGAAAAGAGAAATATATGTATAAATCCATTATGCATTGAGAGGAGAGAGCCTTAAGGCTATATTATAAGTGGTGCAGGGTCAGCAATACTAATGTTGCCTGACAGTTTCCATTGTAAGACCTTGTTTTCTGTTGCTTATAACTTTGCCAACCTTTAACTGTTCAGGCTGACATTTTCCATGGTAGTGTCTACCTCATGTTAAATACTTTTGGAAAATTTCAGCAAAAATGGTTTAGCCAGTTCTCAGAACAAAATTAGGAAAAAATACATTGTTTTGTCTTTGTTAAAAGAATCCTTGCAACCATTTAACTGATAAGCCTCTATTCTTTGAAACAAGGAATTTAAATTTGTCAGAGGGGTCACTTGAAACAGGGAATTACAATTTGTCAGAGGGGTCACTGGTACCAGGGATGTGCTATTGCCATCCTCATCAAAATAGGCTCAAATTTGGTCAAACTATGTGCCTCTAAAAATCCCAGATCTCATATGCTCAGTAGAGATTTGTTAGCATTTAGCAGCTAAATTCTCTCTGTACTGAGCATGCTGCAAGGGCTGAGCAGGACATTCCCAGCAATTCCTTCTTCGAACAGCCAGGGGCTGTGATAGCACTGGACTGTGAAACTGAGAGAAAAGAGCATTCCTATCTGGTGCTCTCAGTGTTACCCTGTGGGGCCAAGGCAGCATGGAGAAAGAAGAAGCCTGACTGGAATGCTGGTGGTCCAAGCTTGGAGATTGGCAGTGGGGACACTGGGACAAGGGGCCACAGGTGTTGGGGGAAGACTGGGACAAAGAGCTAGGCATGGGGGTTGGGCTGTGGAGCCAAGGGACATGGGGAGAGACTGTGATATACAGCTAAGGGTAGAGGGATTGGATTGGGATAATGAGGCAAGATGGAGACTAGGAGAGACTAGGTCTAGAACAGGGGTCGTCAACGTTCGGCACGCGGCTCGCCAGGGTAAGCACCCTGGTGGGCCGGGCCAGTTTTATTTACCTGCTGATGCGACAGGTTTGGCCGATCGCGGCCCCCACTGGCCGCGGTTCGCCGTCCCGGGCCAATGGGGGTGGCGAGAAGCCGCAGCCAGTACATCACTCGCCCGCGCCGCTTCTCGCCGCCCCCATTGGCCCGGGACGGCGAACCGCGGCCAGTGGGGGCCGCGATTGGCCGAACCTGCCGCGTCAGCAGGTAAATAAAACTAGCCCGGCCCGCCAGGGTGCTTACCCTGGCAAGCCGCTTGCCAAACGTTGACGACCCCGTTGTACAACATTCCTTCTTTTAGGAGATGATGGGAATTTCATTTACTCAGTCTGTCTTGTTTCATGCTCATCCTGATTAAATTGTTCTGTAAGTGAAGGATTTGTGAGCATTCCTCAGCCTCTACCTAGTGCAGATACTGTCCCTTTTACCCCATATATCTATAGTACTATATATACACACCTTTATATGTAAGATTGGAAGGATTAGATTTTTGTTGGTATATGTCAGTAAATGTTAATTTCATTGTACACATGCACAGATGAAAACATATTTCCATTAATAATAACTGAAATTTACAGATAGGCAAAGTAAGAAAAATGGTGCCTGAAAATTTCTTAGAGTTTGATTTAAGGATATTGATTTGTATATTTTGACATGTGACATTGACAATTTGTGTTTTAATTATTATAAAACTTTAAATTTTTTGAATCTCAACATCTACTGTCACTAAATAATTATTGTCTGACCCCCCATAATTTCCTGCAACAATGAACATTTAAATAGATAAAAATTGGGGGGAAGTGCATAACCCATAATTTTGCACATCGTGAAAATTTAAAATGGATAAATATCTAAAATTGCTTAAAAGTAAACATCAATATCATCTGTCAAAATTATATAAAAAAATTGAATTCTCCCAAGCCTATTTATATGTACATGGGCATTTTTAACCAGAGGCATCCCCAAGCATTTTACAGTTTGCATATATAGAAGTTGCTCATCTAACAGATATGCAGTCATCCGAGGATGTTGTAACCATATGGTATAACTCCACCAACATCACTGCACAACACTTTAGGACAGAAATTGAAAAAAATTAAGGTGAAATTTAAGATTACCCCCAACTGGGAATTACACTGGGAGTAACAAAAGTAACCTTGTGCTAAATTACACACATTTCATGACCACGGATAGTCAAGGCCTTGATTTGTGTGTTTCATTTGAAAGATGCCCTTTCCAGAAGCACAGTATACATTAACAGCTCTCTAGGACATTAGCTCAGTACTCACTCAGAATGAAAAGAAATATTTGATGAGTCACTGATGCCACTGAAATTCAGTAGTCATTATGCCCAGTTATTGTATTCTTATTATTTTGTACCTGGTACAATTACAAAATATACTGGGCCAGATTCTCAGATGGCATAAATTAGCATAACATCCCCATTAAGTCATTGGAGCTACGCTGATTTACATCAGCTTTGGATCTGAACCATAGAATCCAGAAAAAAATACACTACAGTGGGTACAGTTAAAAAGAAGTTTATACATCTTTTTATTAGTAGATAAAAGAGTACTGGTTTGAGTATTGACACCTGTATTTATAATGGAGAGTACCATTAGTACAAATTGCTCATACACTACTAGAAAAATGATAAAAGAAAAGTTATTAACTGTTATCTGTACCTGCCCCCTCTTGTATAGCTGAACAATATCTATTACTGCATTTTGCAGAAGGGATTTATTTATGTTTTGTGATATGCAGATTTTATCTTTTTTCAAAGTTAGCCTGTGGCAAGCCTTTTATTTTACTACATTGCACCTCTCATGTACCACTAGTTTCTATGTGACTATGTTTCTCACATACATTATAGTGTTCTGAATCAATTAAGTAAAGAATATTATCAATATTATATCTGTAATAAAGGAAAAACTGTTTCGCAATGAGTGTAATCCATTCGTTGATTTCTGGCGACAAATCCCACAGTGAAGGTCACAAATCCACATGATGCACTCAGGGCCAGTTCCAGGCACCAGCCCAGCAAGCAGGTGCTTGGGGCGGCCAATGGAGAGGGGCGGCACGTCCAGCTCTTCAGCGGCAATTTGGTGGCATGTCCCTCACTCCCTCTCGGAGGGAAGGACCAGCCGCCGAATTGGCCCTAGATGCACTGGAGGATGGATTTTCATTTGTATTTCTGAATTAGCAGAAAGATGTGTGTAACCAGATAACTCCCTTGTGATTGTCTGAGGAAGCTCAAGAGCACATATTATTTCTTCTAAAGTGAATTATAACTTAGGCTTCCTAAATTGACTTCTGAGCCATCTTCAGACAGTAGCACAGAAATTACTAGTTTTGTGAAAAATGTTCATTTTTGCCCAACCATGTCCCCTTTGAACATTTAGCTTCATAAGATAGAAGGGATACAGTTTTGAAGACCCATACTAAAAGATCAAAATTTAATAAACACAAAGGCTGCATCCTATCATATGCACCTTAGCAAGTACATAACTTGTTCCAAAATGTTCATTCCTGGAGAGTGAAATGTTGAGGTCCTATTTCTGAAAAAATTTGCTTTGAATTTTAGTTTTGCCATTGGTGCCCAGATACCATGGTGATAGGCACATTATATGTGTGTGTGTATTTTAAGTGTGTGTGTGGGAGGGGTATTCCATTTACCTACTCTGCAAAATTATATGTATACACTTGTAATGTGCTTATCCCTATGGCATCTGGACACCTCTTAGAAAAATAAAATTGAAAGCTAAATCTAACAGATGATTTACTGTTACACAGCATATTATACAGTAGATAAATGAGAGGAGAATTGTAGTTGTCCTCTCCTGGCAAATGATGTATATGTGCAGAAATACAATGGGTGAAATCCTGGCCCTATTGAAACTTCCATTGACTTTACTAGGGCCAGGATTCCACCCAAAATATTCTGAAATCTAAGTAGGGCATTCCTACCTCCCATTATCAATAAAGTGCCATTTACCCTAAAATTTGTGCGCTGCATTACATCAGTTTTCATTATAAATTGCAGAAATACATGTGAATGTATACATCAAGCCCAGAACTTCATATAAGCATATTGATATAGATAGATATAGATTATCTCTCAGCTGTATTGACTTTCATCCTCCTCACTTCAGTGCTTTTTTGGAGTAGTTGAATGGTAGGGGAAGCCAAATGATCTTGAAGTCCAGAATGGCGTGTTTTATGCAGTAAGGACCAAGTGAAACTATCATGGGCATCAGTGGAAAAATTCTATTGATTTCAAGGGGAATTGGAACAGGCCCTAAATTCCCAGTATTTTCTTTGACTTGATGTTTTTAAGAGTATATTCAATAAGCCCTGCTTATGCTGTGCTACCAGTGCAAACAGAAGGCAATAAGTTATTTTGGATGTGCCTTGATTTATTCACCTGAGAGTTGACTTTTGGCATAGTGGTGTAAGGCTGGAGAATGTACCAGTAGGACATCTTTTCCTGAACATCTGGAGGGGGAGTGGAGCACATGGAGCACTTGCAGCAGAACTTGCAACACTGGAATCAGCAGTCGACAGCGCAAATGCACTGGGTAAAAAAAGTTCCATTTTCCTTTTTTGTGCTATAGAATTTCTAAGTAATGTTTAACTGTAGTCAAATCTGGTTATACACAGCTGTGCTACATGTATACAATTCTTCTTTTTCCATAAATACTGAATAATGGGAAATAGGAGATTTGTAGGGTTTGAGAAGTTCAACTTTCCTCCAAAAAAACTGGTCACATGAGTTTGTCTTGCTAAGAAACAGCAGGAATTTATTCATGTAAACTTGTCATGAGACCTAAAAAAATAATTCATAGTAAATAAATTATTATATTATTTTTTCCTCTGTTTCTACAAGGACATAGCTTACAATTTTATTTTAGTTATTTGCTTTTCAAACTAATTTTCTGACTAATTCTGGCAAAATATTCTTCCTCTGGAGATTGTGCACAATCAGTTAATTGTGAGAACTCAATATCTGAGATCTGAGCTGTGTTTTTTACTTTTGATTGCGTACACAAACCACTTTGTATGTTTATGCTCATCCAATCAGGGAAGAGATCTTTTACCATGAGGTTTCTGTTGCAAAACTTTACAAACTGAAAGTTCACACTCCCTATATATTTTCCAGTAGTCATGTAAATTTCATTATTTCCATGAACAGTCCTGACAGTAAACTCATTTACAAGAATGTTTGTTAATAGCAAATATACCAGGAACAAAGATAGTTGAAACAAATTCATTTTAAAATCAAACAAATATTAATGAAAAACATTTTTGATTGTTTGCACAGCTCTGCTTATTGTCACTGTAACAGGGTGAGGGGAAGCTTGGTCTTCATGGTTGCTATTACCAGCTTCTGCTGTGCAAAAGTGTAGTGAGAGCAGCTAAGTTGGACCTAGTGTAAAGTTTTCTGGAAGTACTGTATCAAAGAATACAAGTATATTTTAAAGGTGACCTACAAACGAAAAAATAAGTGAGTTCATGCCTTTTACATTTTTTTCACCTGAAAAAAATATTCAGACTATCAGGTCTTGTCCTCCATTTGTTTGCTGGAGGAGTCCTTGAAGGAGATGAGAACTGAAATGGGAATTTTCTTACCGTCAATTGGACAGATGCTTAAACCTTTCACAGAAAGATCTTTCCTCTCAACAGTTTTTACAAGCATTTAAGTTAAATAGGTATGAACAAAAATAAACAAAAAAAGTTGCCACATCAAAAGCAAGGACTGTTTAACCGCTGACTTCACTGAAGCCAGGATTTCATCCCAGAACTCTAAACATATGGCTAAAAAAATACCGTCCCCTCTCAATTGCTCAATACCATTTTTTCCTTCGTAGGAAAGGAATATAAGAAGAGAAATAGTGGGGAGGGAAGTAGCGATAACAGGAATGGGTAACGTAAGAGGGAAGAAGGGAAAAGATGGAGAAAAAGAGAGGAAAAACATACCAGAGATAGAGATAAACGGACAGAGGAGTTTGTAAAATGGAAGATGGGGAAAACATGGAAATGCGTGTACTGAACAAGGTATTCAGACAGAAGAGCTTTTTTTGCTCTGTGCAAAATTCTTCCCTAGCTCCCTCCCATGTGAATGTCACTTCTAGCTGTATTATAAGATGCCTGTAAACTATTTCCAGCACTTAGGGATGTCTTAATTTCATTTTCACTAGTTTTCCAGGCAAGATTTTCCAATAATTGCATACTCTCCAGTTTCTGCAGTCTGCTATTGCTCATCCATAATTAGCACCCATAGGAACAACTGAAAGGCCAGAAGAAAGTGGAGGGGTAGGGTGGGGAATTGGACTTGAAAACTGTAACAGTGCACCAGGAAATTGCAGAAAGCTGTGAATTTAAAGTACATGCAAGTGTTGTGCCCATTCATTGATGATTTAGACTTAATCAGGAGCTGAAAAAAAAACACCTGAATTATATTGAAAAAAGCAGCTGGAGGGCTATAATAACCTGTGTTGAATACCTGTGCTGAACTTCCCTCTTCATTTATTCCCAGGTGTAAATGAAAATTTGGAATTTGTGAATCTTTCTTAAGAGAATTGATGAAAAACAGAAGCCAAAGTTTTTTAAAGTTTGATTTTGTAGTTGTTGATTTTTAAAATGTGTTTTTAAGGTAAACAATGTATTTCATCAAAAGATGTCTGCTTGTTGAAGCAACTTTTTATATAGACTGAATGAAGTGGACTGTGTTTTAAGAGTTTGGCAGAATGTCACCAACAAATAAAAGATGTCTGTTCCATCTTCTCTAGGCCAGGTCCTGAAGGAGATTGTCATGGACCCAGAATACAATACAAAATATGTGAGAATCCTTCTTGTCCTGCTGGAATGCCTATGTTCAGGGACTGGCAATGTCAGGCGTTCGCTGTCAGACCTTCATATCAGAAGCATGTATTCCAGTGGCAGGCTGTTATAGATGAAGGTAAAAGTAAACTATAACCCATTTAACTTGTGATGTACTTCTAAGTATTAGATCCAATATTATAATGTCCATTTAGAAAGCAGTGTAAAAAAAGAAAATTATAATTCATCAGGCCCAAGCTTTAAAATAAGATCCACATTGCATGCATTGCTACAATGAAACAATGTTCTTTATTACCTTGAAGTGTGCTCTCACCAAGGAAAGAGTGATACCAAATGTTTATGATATCTGTAAGCTAAAGTTAGCACAAAATATTGACGGTCTAGAAAAGATAATATTCTACCTGAGTCCATGCTAGGAATGTGGATGATAGCTGCTATTATACTGAATTGCCCTTAAATTTAGTCATATTGTATTTTCCTCAAAGAAAGTAACTTGAGGAATTGAGTAACAAAAGCCATTTTTAAAATAATCAACTGTTGATAAAGATATGACTTACTGATGCAATAAGTAATGCGTATTAAAACTCATTCTGAGGTGTGAGATCATTTAGAAATGCTTTATTGCAATTTATAATGCAACATTAAAAGAAAATGTCAGAATGATTCCTATTAACAGCAGTCATCCATGTCAGAAAGAATTATGTACCTAAATCTTAAAATAACCTTTTTGAGTTGCTAAGCGCTGAAGTTCTTAGGTCACACACAAATTCATTCTGATGAATTGTTTGCTCAAAGGCGACTGTCAAAGCTTTCCAAGAGCAAAGCATCTCATTCAGTGAGCTTTTTGGTGGTCCTTTAAGAGTTAAGTAAGGTTAAACTCAAAATTTACCTGCATGGGCCTTTAAACCTCACAACAAAAATAATCAGTTTGTCACACTGCTTATCTGAAGATGCAGTCTAATGGTTAGGCCTAGGTCCAAGGCTTTGGGTTAGGACTGAGATGCTCCTCACCTGTTCCAGCTTCACCCTGAATCCCCCCTTAGAAGAAGTAGGCAATCCTTCTTATGTATCCTGGTGGTTTCTGATTGGCTACAGCCTCCTTCCAGCAACATCTCCAGCAGAGGCTGAGAAATCCTGGTACACCCACTCCCAATGACAATAATGACATTGGGCTTTCCAAAGTCAAAGTTGAGGGCTATAAACTAATTTTCATTATGTTTATACATTGATTTACATTCAAGGGAAGAATTTTACTGCCTGATATATTTTTTTAAATCCCTGTTTTAGAAACAAATATTTCCTTATGCTATGTCTAAAACATAAGATGGAGACTGGTTTATGTTTTGTGTCAAGGGTTCCCTTTACAGCTGGGGTCACAAATCCTGTCACTCTTCAGCTGCAGTTGTGCCAGTCGGGGAGCAGGGGAAGTGAATGCCCTCCCCAAGGTTTTTGCAATTGCCCAAAGTTCTATAGGCTGCAGAGCTTGGGGTACAGCCTGACAACTTTTAACCAGTGGTCCTGTACTAAATCAGTACAGCTGCTGCTGGAGCAATCTGGAGCATCACGCAAGCTGTCTGGTTGCAATGCCACTGAAATTTGACCCAGCAGCCCCTCTGTGCAGACAGAGGAGCAGCTTGGGCAAATCTCAGTGAGTAGCATTGGAGACCTGCACACGAGATCTCAATGCCACTCAAATTTAGCCTGGATGCCCTTCCATCCAAACAGTGAGGCAGATGGGTCAAATGGTGTTGCAGCTTGGCACATGAGGAGTCTCTCCTTTACAGCACAGTACAGGGGAGTCTCCAGAGAACATGAGTCCTGGCAACACCAGGTGAGTAAGTGAGAGGGAAGACTCTCTGGCTGAGGGAGACCGGGAGCCCTGGGGAGAATGAGCATGGACCAGAATGAGGTCCCTACCAGGAGGAGGGACCAAAATTCCATCCTCCCCACAAAGAAATACCTAAATTGGTGCCACTGTTCAACAAGGTGCTCAGAAATACCAGTTTTAATTAAACACTGCACCTTCAAATGTAATTTAAGTTTCCTTACATTACCAGTGTTTCTCACTATGTGAGCAATAGATTATTTTTGAAAGAATTGTACATATTTTCAATGGGAATCAAAGAAATTAACATTTGTATATGACCCACTAGTTGGCAGAGGTATAGAGTAGGTGTGACTGGTTCCCTCCAGAATACATTAAAGAAAGCGTAAATGAGATCACATTTTTGGATAAAAACAGTTTAATTGAATACATGTTATGTGTGTGTTCGCAAATACATACACAAATATGCTTTAACACAAGACATGCAAGATCTTTGACAGCTTCCCAATTGGGGAATATGCAGTTTGTGAATTATGACTTCTTCTAATCAGACTCTCTATAATATGGAAGGATCTTTTTCCATATATTCAGTGCTACACCTTTGTCCGGTGTTCAAGTTTTTTCTTTCTTGAAGGTGGGCATGGTACCCCACCTATACTGTATAATATGATATTTACATTGTATATATGCATATATATATATATATATATATATATATATATATATGGTGGCCTGGTGCCTTGCCTCAGGCCCCAAGATCAATGAAGCTCCTTTATTTAAGAAGAACAGAAATAAGAGAAAAATAAATGAGAAATTGTAAAAATAATAAAAATGGGGATAAAGGCAAGTTGTAATTTGGAACCATGGGGTCTTGTTTTAATTTAAATTTCAAGTCACAATTCTTCAGTGAGAAAATGAAGAGGGGGTGCAAGTATCAAAAAGACAAGTGGCACTGCACAGAAAAAGAAATGAATACAGAAATATGCATAAAAAAGTGGTGTCCCATAGTTCATTTACTGTGTGTCACTCACAGGGGTCCCATTTCATTTAAACTAAGGGTCATGTTTGTAATGTGTTGATTCACTCAACACTTGTATTTGACATACAGATAAAATGCGGTGCCTGTAGTGGGCATTATATGTTAATCAAAAGCTTGAAAGAGGTACTTAAGTTAAAATATCCAATATAGCTTTTGCATCATAAGCGTTATTGAGTTATTAAGTGTAATTTAAAGATTAAAAGAACACATGGAGAATGAAGTCACACTACATAGAACATGGGTTTAAGCAGCAGGCTTAAACTTTACTGAACTAAATTAACACTAGTTGAACAGTACCCAAAACCTTGCCAAGCAAAACTGTGGTCTAGTGTAGATATTCATGGCTTTACAACAAGAGGTCAAACACCCATGGCCTAGCCCACTAAGTCACTGAATCGATGTAGTCAGCTGTTGAGATCCCTTTGTCACTCTCTCCTCTCATGCAAGTAAATGAGGGTAGAGATGAGGGATACATACTAGATGAGGATCCTTGCTAGATCTCAAGAGACCTCTTCATCCTCGACAAAACCCAAACTTACTGGACACCTCATAGACCCTGCACTCAGGTTTAGGAGCTAGCCAACTGATAGCTACCATAACCCTGCACTGGGCCCTACTGAAAGCTGCAACATTTCAGAAAGTCCTACTCACCCAAGTAGGCCTCCTGGGTTCTGTGAAGAAGTGGAAAACCCCTCAGAGCAGTGGTTAATTCTGTCCTGAGGGAAAGGGCCTTTCTGCACCTCTGCTGCCCCTGTGGGTTTGATCAGGCTATTTCCATGGTATACCAGGAGACTCAGTTCTGACACTCATGTTCATTAACTCACAGAGATGCATGGCAGGTGATAGCATGACTGTCTTTGCTGGCTCCCAAGCCCAACGAGGGGCCTTGTGTACTGGGAGGAGGTGGGCAGGCCAGCAACCAATCCTGGGTAGCCATCTCCCCTAATCACTGGAACATCCTTCCTTACATACATCCTCCACACATTTAAATTTAGAGTTGCCATCTCCCCTAAACTAGCCATTTGGGCACTCAGGGATTGACTCAAATGCCCTGCTCTATCGCCAACTCAACCTCACTCTTTGGTTCTGGAATTCAGTGTCTCAGTGGGTCAGCCAGAGACAGATTCTCTTGACCTCTGGGGCTTAGTGAAAGGTCCATCTCTTTGGTTTTTGTCTGAGGATAATGATTGCCTAGTTTAATAGTGAGTGTCGTCCTTCAAATATTGATAATGGTCAACAAGTTATGCTTACTATTTTTAATATTGTTCAACATACAGCCATTCTGCGATTGTGTATTTATCAATAAAAAGTAATAAGTGATTGCATAGTCCTTTCTAAATTTTACATATGAATCTAAATTCTACCAATGTAATAATTACTGCAGACAAAATCCTGGTTCCATTGCACAGCTCCCCCCTTGGTAGTTCTGTGCTGGGAAGGGGAAGGATGGATTCTTCCCTCAGTTTGCTTAGTGGAAACAGAGAGTCTATCTGCCATGAAGCCTCAGGGCTGCAGTAGTCTGAAGCTGCTGCTTCCCATTGCATGGAAGGTATCTAGCCTATGATCCAAGTAGTCCTGAATTCAACCTCCCCATTCCTTCTTCACTGTCAATCTGATGCAGAGCTGTGTTTCATGATACACAACTGGTATGGACTTCTTCAATTTGGAAAATTAACAAATAACAAAGGGCCTCGTTCTGTCACCTTTCTGCTGAACAGTACCTCATTTATGGAGTAGTCCTCACTGGACAAGGTGCTACAGAAATAAGATTCATGAACCGAGAAGGGAGTTAGGCAACTTGAGTATGTGAACGTTATAGCTATCTTTCCCAAATTAGTATTGTATAAATAAGGGGTCGACAACCTTTCAGAAGTGGTGTGCCGAGTCTTCATTTATTCACTCTAATTTAAGGTTTCGGGTGCCAGTAATACATTTTAACGTTTTTAGAAGGTCTATTTCTATAAGTCTATAATATATAACTAAACTATTGTTGTATATAAAGTAAATAAGGTTTTTAAAATGTTTAAGAAGCTTTATTTAAAATTAAATTAAAATGCAGAGCTCCCCGGACCTGTAGCCAGGACCCGGGCAGTGTGAGTGCCACTGAAAATCAGAAGTGGATAATTCAGAATATCATTCTGAAGGGAGAATAAATTGTATTTAAAATTAGAAAAGGGCAGTTAGGACTTTTAATATTAAGCCAATTTTTGAGGTTTTGTGTGGTACCAGTTGTGCAGAATTACATTGGACTGCAAAATAGGGATGATGGAAATGAGGGCGGGAGAGCTAAACCAGCCTCTTTATTTTGTTGCAACCAAGTATGTCTCGTATGCTTCCCATCAACCTTAACCACATTTTGTTGTGTTCTTTCATTTTATTTGTTTTTGTTTTACTTTTCTAAAGAAAGTATACGAAGGTACTACTTAAAGCAAATAATTATGTCTTGATAAGACATTAATTTCAAAAGTGCTGATACATGTTCTCCAGGAGAGAGTCAGTATTCTATGACTTGGCTAAAAATTTTTTAAAAGGGTGAAAAGTTTAGCTCAAGTACACTTTCTAATTTGACAGAGATGTGAACCCTTGATATTTGATAAAGCCATTCATGAAGCCAAAGGCCTCTGAGATTCTATCTAGAAGTCAGTATGGTACAGAGACAGACAGTACATGTGACAGTGAAATTAATTTTAAAGCCAGAATTGTAATTTTATTTATAAAAACATCTGCAAACAGTTTGGGAGTAAAATCAAAAGGCTAATTGTAAACAAAGATATTATGAACATGTGGTTCAATTTTTTGTTCCATTTTACCAATGACAGGGCTGTTAAATCTTTTATCTTTGATTGCTTTGGCAATGATAGTGCAAACTGTTATGTTTGTGAAAAGCAGCCTTTTGGTAAGATCATTTTTTAGGCTTTTTAGAATTAAAAAAATCAATTTACATAATTATTCATGCAGTATTTTCATAAAGTAGATGTAAAAGCAGTAAGGAACCCCCCTGGCTTATTCTAACAGTAGGAAAGCATTTTCAGTTCTTTGTAAATGTGTGTGTGGTTCTTTTGGAAATGTACTTAAAAATAAATGCTTTTTTTTTACCTGCATAGTTAGAAAATCCGGAATGTGTTAAGTTCTTTTTTTAACCACTATTTATGATCTGTCAGAAGTATAGCGAAATAAAAGTGTAGATTCTTCTTCAAGTGATGGTCCCTATACATGTTCCAAATGCGGGTACTCATGCGCACCATGCTCTGAAGCCAGAAGTTTTCAGCAGCAGTGTCCATTGACCCGCAAGGGCATCTTACGTTGCCATGTGCTCCAGGCAAGGTTTTAAGAGGTCATGCGGGGCGACGCACCCTCAGTTCCCTGTTACCGCATGGTCAGAGTCGGAATCCTCTCTTCGCACTGATAGTTGCTACAAGAACGATAGTCCATGTGTACATAGTTAGTTCCAGAGTAGCCATGTTAGTCTGTATCCGCAAAAAGAACAGGAGTACTTGTGGCACCTCAGGCCTGGTCTACACTAGGCTTTTATGTCGACTTTAGCGCCGTTATATCGAATTAACCCTGCACCCGTCCACACCAGGAAGCCATTTAGTTCGACATAAAGCTCTCTTTAAATCGATTTCTGTAATCCTCCCCAACGAGAGGAGTAGCGCTAAATTCGACATGGCCATATCGAATTAGGCTAGGTGTGGATGGAAATCGACGGTAATAGCTCCGGGAGCTATCCCACAGTGCACCACTCTGTTGACGCTCTGGACAGCAGTCAGAGCTCGGATGCTCTGACCAGCCACACCCCCGGGAAAATTTGAATTCATTTTCATTTTCCTGTCTGGGCAGTTTGAATCTCAGTTCCTCTTTGGACATCGAGGGGAGCTCAGCAGCAGTGGCAACTATGCAGAGCTCTCCAGCAGAGATGGCCGTGCAATCTAATAGAAAGAGGGCCCCAGCATGGACTGATCGGGAAGTCTTGGATCTCATCGCAGTGTGGGGCGATGAGTCCGTGCTTTCAGAGCTGCGCTCCAAAAGAAGGAATGCTAAGATCTACGAGAAGATCTCCAAAGCCATGGCAGAGAGAGGCTACAGCCGGGATGCAACGCAGTGCCGCGTGAAAATCAAGGAGCTGAGACAAGGCTACCAAAAAACCAAAGAGGCTAACGGACGCTCCGGATCCCAGCCCCACACATCCCGTTTCTACGAGGCACTGCATTCCATCCTGGGAGCGGCCGCCACCACTACCCCACCCCTGACCGTGGACTCCGAGGATGGGATCATGTCCGCGGCCGGTTCCTCGTCGGACATGACAGCGGACGGGGAAGATGAAGAAGGAGATGAGGAGGACGAGGCAGTCGACAGCGCTGGCACCGCTGATTTCCCCGACAGCCAGGAGCTCTTCATCACCCTTACCGAGATCCCGTACCAACCGTCCCCATCCCTTACCCCGGACACAGAATCAGGGGAAGGATCAAGCAGTAAGTGCTGTAAACATGTAAACATTTATTTAAAACAGAACGGTAATATTTATACTATTAACAATGTACATTTATAAAAGTTCTGTAAACTAGTAAAAAAATAATCAGGTACAAAACAGGAATATTTACAAAGGTAACAAATGGGTTTTCATGATTTCTCTGTCTTAGGCTCTTCTCAATTTAGTCCCAAGTGTTTTAAAAATTTTTCACAATGTCCGTTACTACATGATTCCCAGGCCCAAGACGCTCCACTCCAAAGTCCCAGTGCACCTACGCGAAAATCCGGTCAATGTGGCCGGGGATCGACGAGAAATCCTCGTAGGAGAACTCCTCGTAGGTCTCGTGGAGGTAGAGCTCAAGCCTGTTGATCAGGTTCCGGGGTAGGGCGATCTTAGTGGGCCCTCCGTGGTAGCAGACATGTCCCCTCCACGCCACAATCAAGTACTCCGGGATCATCGCACGACATAGCATGGCGGCATACGGCCCCGGTTTCTGCATGCTTTCCCGCAGCATGCGTTCTCTCTGGGTGTCCGGGATCCTCAGGAGGGTGATGTCGCTCATGACGCCCTGCTTTGAATTAGGGAGGGGAATGTTAGTATTGGGACTGCTTGACAGCCACGCGGTGGAGGGAGAGGGGCAGCATACAGGGATCTTTCCCTGGGACAGCCGCGAGGGGGTGGGACAGGGGCAGAGTTCATGCTGTCCTGATTGCTGGCAGCAGAGACTGGCATTGCTTTCAATGTGAAAGGAGGCCAGTGCTACTGCTGGAGTTTTAAGCAGCCACAAGTCTGCGGCTTACCATTATTGCCCGCTCCAGAAGTTCAGGTCTCCAGCCACAGTTCTCTGAACACTCCAAGACCTCCGCAAGTCCACAGGCACTGAAGGCGACGGCCGAAAATTCGACCTTGTCCTGAGTGCGCATGTGAGAGGTTCAGTGCATGGTCTTGTTCACAGAGAAAGACTAGGTTCTTTGTGTACAATTTCATTTATCTGTCTCAGGAATTCACTCCCTTTTTACAATTCACACAGACACATTTGCGACTGTCTCCCAACCCAGCCTGTCAGCACACTCCCAGAGGCTAGCGCAGATTAGGCGGAGGAAGAAGAAGACGCGTGAAGACATGTTCTCAGAACTAATGGACTGCTCCCGAGCCCAGGCAGCCCAGCAGACACAGTGGAGGGAGAACTTGTCACAAATGCACCGAGCAGTCATGGAACGGGAGGAGAGGTGGCGTCAGGAGGACCAACAGGCTACTGAAAAGCTGCTTGGACTAATGAGGGAGCAAACGGACACGCTCCGGCGCCTTGTGGATGTTCTGCAAGACCGGAGGCAGGAGGACAGAGCCCCGCTGCAGTCTATCTGTAACCGCCCTCACCCGCCACCAAGTCCCACACCCCCCTCACCCAAAGTCCAAAGAAGGAGGGGCGGCAAGGGCCGTTAAAACTTTCAGTCAACCCCTGCAGACTGCTCTAGCACTAGAAGGCTGACATTCCCCAAAATTTCATAAGCCCTTTCCTACCCACCTCACACAAGCCCCCGTCCAAGTTTCACACCCCACGAGACTAACAAATTTATTTGAGCATAAGCTTTCGTGGGCTACAGCCTACTTCATCGGATGCATGTAGTGGAAAATACAGTAGGAAGATATATATATACACAGAGAACATGAAACAATGGGTGTTACTATACACACTATAAGGAGAGTGATCAGTTAAGGTGAGCTTTTATCAGCAGGAGAGAAAAAAACTGTTTGTAGTGGTAATGAAAATAGCCCATTTCCAGCAATTGATAAGGAGATATGAGGAACTGTGCCAGGGGAGGGGGGAAGTAAGCATGGGGAAATAGTTTTACTTTGTGTAATGGCTCATCCACTCCCAGTCTTTGTTCAAGCCTAATTTAATGGTGTCCAATTTGCAAATTAATTCCAATTCAGCAGTCTCTCGTTGGAGTCTGTTTTTGAAGTTTTTTTGTTGTAATATTGTGACTTTTAGGTCTGTAATCGAGTGGTCTGCACTTCAACCCGTGCACAACAGTATGCCGTTGTCTGTGCCTCCTTGACCACATGGAGGCCTGCACCCATGTGACACCACACGCTTGCCTCCACATGCGCTGTCTACAGCTGTGGCTCCTCTCAGTCTGCAGGCCCCACGTCACCCACCTGGACTCCTCCTTGACTGTCCCAAGTTGGGTCTGCCCTTCCCTCACCTAGTGGACCAATCCTGCCAAGGTGCTCAGAGGCACCCCGTTCACCACTCCCATCCTTACAGCCACGCTTACCACAGATACCTCCCTGGCAAGGTGGGGCACACACTTAGATGGCCATGCCACGCAGGGGACATGGACTCTCAGAAAAGCACACATGCACATCAACATTCTGGAGCTGCGCATGGTCCACCTGGCTTGTCACATGTTCCTGCCTCTGATCCACAATCAACATGTCTAGACCCTCTCGGACAACACCACCGCAGTGGCATACATAAACAAACAAGGCGGCACCAGGTCCTGGCCACTCTGAGTGGAGGTCATCCACTCTGGAACTGGTGTTTCTGCCACAACATCATGCCCCAGAACTCCCTGGCAGATGCACTCAGCCACACCTGGTACCTCAACCACGAGTGGGAACTCCATGACCTCACTCTCTACTCCATCTGTCGTGCCTCATTGGAAACTCAAGCAAACCACAAATTCCCCTCTACTGCTCCAGGGGGACCAGGGGTCGAGACTCCGAAGGTGACAGCCTCTGGTACTCCTTTCCCCCTGTTCTCCTCCACCCCCAGGTTCCTGCACAAGATCCTCTGAGACCAAGCCACGGTCATCCTGGTAGCCCTGTGCTTGCCCTGACAGTTCTGGTTTCCTGATCTACTAGGACTGTCCGCCTGCTCATCAGTCAGCCTCCTCACCCACGACAACAGCAGAGTTCGACACCCCAACACAGGCCTGCTTGAGTTGACAGTCTGGTTTTTGGATGGGGCTCACATGTAGACAATGCCTGTTTGTCACCTGTCCGCTGTGTATTTATGAACAGCAGATGGGACTCCATCTGGGCATGCTATGCCATGAAGTGGAAGCGCTTCACCTCCTGGGTGCAATGCCACCACCTTCCCCTCTAGGCCATCTCCATGCCCAATGACCTAGGCTATCTCCTGCAGCTTAAGAACTTGGGCCTCGCACTTAGCTCGATCTGTGTCCACCTCACAGCACTTAGTGTCTTTCTCCATCCACTGGATGGACAGTCGGTGTTTACCTACCCTATCACTACCTGGTTTCTGAAGGGCCTGATGAACTGCTTCCCACTGGTCCTTACCCTTACACCATCCTTAATCTAGTTCTGTCTGCCCTCACCAAGCCTTCCTTTAAACCACTGGCCATATGCTCCCTCACAAACCTATCCATGAAGGTCCTCTTGTGGCAATCACTTCCACCTAGCATGTCAGCGAATTGGCGGCCATGATGACTGACCCTCCGTATACAATTTTCCATGAAGACAAAGTCTCCCTGTGCCTTCACCCAAAGTTCCTCCCAAAACTTGTTTCTGATTTCCATCTCAACCAGTCCATCCATCTCCCAGTCTTCCATCCTACGCCACACACCACTCCCATGGACAGGACACTGCACTCCCTGGACGTCCATAGGGCACTGACCTTCTACTTGGATAGGACTTGTGCAATTTGCACCTCCCCGCGCCTGTTCATGGCCATTGCGAAATGGTCGAAAGGGCAAGCCCTTTCCTCGCAGCGCATATCCAAATGGATCCCTAAGTGAATTACTGAATGCACTGCGTGCTCTCACACCACCCAGCAGGATCATGGCCCATTCCACAAGGGCACACACAACCACTGCCGCCTCCCTGGCAGACGTCCCCTGACATAAGATCTGTCATGCGGCGACCTGGTGCTCCATCCACACTTTCATAGCGCACGACACCATCAACCAGTGGGCAGACGCAACCATGGGACATGCTGTCCTGCAGTCGGCCTTACCTATCATGTCCTCACACCCACCTCCAAGCTGATCACTGTTTCATACAAGTTTGGAATACATTTAGGGACCATCGCTCGAAGAAGAAGAGTTACTTGTAACTGGAGGTTCTTCGAGATGTGTGGTCCCTATTTGTATTCCAATACCCACCCACCATCCCCTCTGCTGTGGACTTTCTATTCAGCGGTAAGAGGGAGATTGAGGGCGCATCACCCCACACGATCTCTTATAACCTCTCCTGGAGCACGTTGCAAAGTAAGGTGCCCGTGCGGACAACAGACACTGCTGCTGAAAACTTTCTGATCCAGCACATGGCGTGCATGCGCACCCACGTTTGGAATACAAATAGGGACCACACATCTTGAAGAACCTCCAGACACCAGTAAGTAATCTCCTCTTACAATCAAAATATTAGACAGCTGAAATGTGCATATTCTTCTAATTCTAGCAGTGAACATGACGTGTATTATGTAGACTGAAGATTTTAATACAGTTGTTTTCTAACAGGAAAAAGAGCTGTAGAAGAAAGATTCAGTATCTTTTTTTCATTTGCCTTAAATAAAATGAAATAAGTTTTTGTTATAATTAATGTCTGTTAATATAATTAAGAAAGCTGGGCGCCACCACCAAATACATTGGTTTGGAAGAATTTTACTTTTACTAAATCAGTTTTACTAACTTGGCATTTTTTTCACCAATTTCTATTAAAGAAAAGCCTTGTGCATTATATTGTTCCCCTGTTGGAAAGGATCAGCCTATTCTTCTAACAGAAAAGGTGATGGATGGGACTTCTTGTGGTCAGCATGGATTAGATATCTGCGCAAATGGTAGATGCCAGGTATAAATCAATTCTTTAGACTCAACTTTTAACATACGGTACATACATGTTAATTCTGGTAGAAGATTGCATAAGAAATGTCCAGAGCTGGGTCACTGCCTTTCTCTTATATCTATATAAAAAATGTAACAATTTAAATTCATTTCACTTTTTACAATACACCTCTACCCTGATATAACGCGACCCGATATAACACAAATTCAGATATAACGCGGTAAAGCAGTGCTCCGGGGGGGGGGGGGGGGGCCCCCCCCCCCGGGGGATCAAAGCAAGTTCGATATAACGCGGTTTCACCTATAACACGGTAAGATTTTTTGGCTCCCCAGGACAACGTTATAGCGAGGTAGAGGTGTACATTATGTGGAGCAGCACCCGAAGGACTGGCTGGGGTTGGGGAAAGGCAGCACAGAAAACGTATACATTCAGATGAGCAGATCTTAACAACACTTTGCGGGGGTGAGGCAGTGGATGATTGATTTCATTTTCTTGAAGAGGGGCTTATCTTTCAGAAGCATGGAAAACACTGATGTAGAGTGTGCATGTATATTTATTTCAGCCTGATTTCCAGAAATATAGAATTATAGGTCAAGGTAAATGACAACCCAGGGGCCTGAATCATGTATAATAGAAGCTTAATACTAATTCTGTGCATGTTACTAAAAGTTTATGCCATAAATTGCCTTAAAGTTTCACTTGGTACATGCAAATTCGTATCTCTCTAACTGCTCTTTCTTTGTCTCGTTTGGTGGTCCCTCATCCTCCTCACTCCTTTTTATTCCCACAGGTTTCTTTTTGGCTACTTCCTAATTCATTATTGAAAATAATTCAATAGTGTGTAGCCCTACACCACTCAGTTGTTTTCTTTACTGCAATGAATGAGATCTTTGCACAGGCATCCTCTAAACCCTGCCACATCAGGGTATGCCTAGGTTAGGATAAAAAGAGATTTTTTAAAAAGTATTAACCAATACATTATAAAACCCTGTTGTAAATGGGGCAAGTTGTATTTTAATGCGTAGGTTTCATCTTAACCAGCTAACATGTTAATTCAAACACTTTAACTTTACACTTTAAAAATGCCCGTGTTATCCTAGTCTAGACATGTGGTAATAGGAAATAGGCATACAACTCCCATCTGAAAATCCTGATCTGTTACTTTCCTCTCTTTAATTTAAAAGAACTCAAATGGAGAAATGCAATAACAGTCATCATGTACTTGAACATGAACGGATTTTCAGTTCACAGTAATTTCTCTTTTTATGGAGTTATTTTATTTTCTAGTTACTCTGCCCTTTCCTTGATGATTTATGAGAAGGAGTGGTGGTTTTATTGGTTTCATTGGATGAGTGCACCTATACTAATACAGTTCATTCTGATTACTCTGGGATCTCTAGCCTTTTTATATAAGAACCACATATGGTATTCAGTGTAATCTGTTTTTTGTTATCAAATTAGCAATGATGTTTATGAATAGAAATAAGCATAGCAAAGTAATTTGTGTACTGCTAGAATAAATGTCTCTTGTTTTAAGGTTAGTATTTGTGTTGATAGCCTTTCAATAAAACATCAGTCAGGGTTACATTTCCAAGTACATAATACAAGTTCCAGACACGTTCACATTTCTTTTAATATAGTAACTAGCACAGTAAATTATTTGGTGTCAGATTGTGCCTGACCCTTATGTGGGTGAATATACAGAGGAGCCCAAAGAATCTTCCCTGCTTTGCACAGCCAGCGTAAGCAACAGATAAAGCTACTGACTCTGATCAGGTGAACAGAGGGACTGTGCTGTCCCGACCACCCCCAGGAGTGCACAATGCCACAAAGGTGAAGGGGCAGAGCAAGGAAGGGGCTGGGACATGGCTCCATCCAATATACACCAGCCAACAGAACTGGCCAGCCACGTGAGTGGGGTGGGGGCTTGTTAATAAGCTGCATGTACCCTCCAAAGGGGGGAAGCAAGTTGTCATCTGGAATGCCTTCTGGTGCTCTCCCTGTGGTGGGACAGCTCTGCACCAGTCTAAACACACAATCCTACCCTTAATTACAATGAGAGGTTTATTTTTCTCCACAGAAATTTGGCTGTGATGGAATATTAGGATCTCTGGCACGAGAAGATCATTGTGGTGTCTGCAATGGTAATGGAAAATCATGCAAAGTTATTAAAGGCGATTTTAACCATACCAGAGGAGCAGGTATATCTGCTTATTTTTTACTTAATAAACCATGCAGTGTTTTGATGCAATTGTGTGTCAAGAACTATGCTTCATTTTTGCTTAACAGTTAAGTGCCTAAGAACTATGTTCAGAGAGCTGCAGAAGACTTCTGTGAAGCTATTGATTGTTGTTTGATTATGATATGCAGTAGTTGAGATGTGAGTGGAGAATTCACATGAAAATTTTCTAATGAAGAAATTGTAAAATGATGCTCTGTCTGATGTATTTATTAAATTACAATAGAGAAGGAATTATCTAATTTGCATTGGCTGCAGTTGTATAAAATAGTGTTTCCCCCAGTATGAAGGACACTATTTTATAGAAGAGGCTGTTTTTGACAGATAGAAACAAGTATTTAGTAAACCCCACTTCAGATTTTTGACATACAGTACCTGCATATGTTTACTGTTCTTGAAAATAAATGTTATCTAGATTACTATACATCACCTACATCAAGGTCTTTAAGCAAACGAGGAAACAAAGAATATGAAGGACAAATGTCCAAAGAAAAATTCTTATAAAGTGTAATAACATGAGTATAAAATTGTGAATAACAACATAAATCTGAATGGCATTTCTGAAATGTTTTAGCAGTTAAGGCCTGATCTGACTCTCATGTGTCAGGGTATGTCTACACTACGAGAGTAGTTCGATTTTAGTTAAATCGAATATGTGCAATCGATATTAGAAAGTCGAACGTGTGTGTCTACACTAAGGACAGTAATTCGACTTTGTCAGTCCACACTACCAGGGAAAGCGTCGACATTGGAAGCAGTGCACTGTGGGCAGCTATCCCACAGTTCCCGCAGTCCCCGCTGCCCAGTGGAATTCTGGGTCGAGCCCCCAATGGCTTCTGGGTAAAAAATTGTGGCGAGGGTGCTTTTGGGTAACTGTCGTCATCCGTCAGTCACTACCGCCCTGCCTCCCTCCCTGAAAGCGCCGGCGGGAAATCAGTTCGCGCACTTTTTGATCAGTGACAGCGCGGACGCCACAGCACTGCGATCATGGATCCCGCTGCGACCATCGCTGCAGTTGTGGCCGTTCTCAACGCCTCGCACCTTATCATACACCTTTCCCAGAGGCAGATGCAGAGAAATCAGGCGAGGAGGCTACGGCAGCGGAGTGAGGGCCTGAAGTCGGAGAGTAGCACAGAGCTGTCAGAAACCACGACACCCAGCGCCGAGGACATCACGTTTGCAATGGGGCATGTGGATTTTGTTGAACGGCGATTCTGGGCCCGGGAAACAAGCACGGACTGGTGGGACCGCATAGTGCTTCAGGTCTGGGATGAATCCCAGTGGCTGCGAAACTTTCGCATGCGGAAGGGGACTTTCCTGGAACTTTGTGAGTTGCTGTCCCCTGCCCTGAAGCGCAAGGACACCCGCATGCGAGCAGCCCTGACTGTCCAGAAGCGAGTGGCCATAGCCCTCTGGAAGCTTGCAACGCCGGACAGCTACCGGTCAGTCGCGAACCACTTTGGCGTGGGCAAATCTACCGTGGGGGTTGTTGTCATGCAAGTAGCCAAGGCAATCGTCAAGGTACTGCTGTCAAAGGTAGTGACCCTGGGAAACGCGCAGGCCATCATAGATGGCTTCGCTGCGATGGGATTCCCAAACTGCGGTGGGGCTATAGATGGGACTCACATCCCTATCCTGGGACCGGGCCACCAGGCCAGCCAGTACATCAATAGAAAGGGGTACTTTTCAATGGTGCTGCAAGCACTGGTGGACCATCGGGGACGGTTTACAAACATCTACGTCGGATGGCCGGGCAAGGTTCATGACGCTCGCGTGTTCAGGAACTCTGGTCTGTTTAGACGGCTGCAGGAAGGTATTTACTTCCCGGACCACAAGATAACTGTTGGGGATGTGGAGATGCCTACAGTGATCCTCGGGGACCCAGCCTACCCGCTAATGCCCTGGCTCATGAAGCCCTATACTGGCGCCCTGGACACAGAAAAAGAACTGTTCAACTACCGGCTGAGCAAGTGCAGAATGGTAGTGGAGTGTGCTTTTGGCCGTCTCAAGGGGAGATGGAGAAGCTTACTCACTCGCTGTGATCTCTGCGAAACCAATATCCCCATCGTTATTGCAGCTTGCTGTGTGCTCCACAATCTGTGTGAGAGCAAGGGGGAGACCTTTATGGCGGGGTGGGAGGTTGAGGCAAATAGCCTGGCTGCTGATTACGCCCAGCCAGACAGCCGGGCGATTAGAAGAGCCCAGCGGGACGCGCTGTGCATCCGGGAGGCTTTGAAAGCCAGTTTCAAGGCTGAGCAGGGTACCCATTGACTTTTAAGTTTGTGGACACAGAAGCTGAACTTGCCCCCGTTTCTTTACCCAGTTGCCGTCGACTATCCTCTCCAATTACATACCCCCTTCACCCCCTTCCCAAAAAATAAAATCTGTTCTGTTTTGTTCATGGACACCGTTGTCTTTATTACTGTTTTCACGGGAATGTTTTAAACCTGGGACGCAGACTGTGGCGGGGAGCGGGTTTAGGGTTGTGATGCAAATGATGCTTCTAAACTCCAGGAATGACAGGCTCCGCGATGGTGGACTGGTTGTTTCAACGGAGCCTGCCAGCCCTCCTGGCCGGGACTGCGTGTATGTGTCGGCTATGTGACTGTCTTGCAGGGGGAGGAGGGTTACAGATCCCCTGCTGCGCGGCTCTGTGATCCAGGGTAAGGACCGCTGCATAAGATCTGTAACTGCCCTCCCCCGCCACCAAGTCACAGAGCAACACCACCGCCCCCACCACACAGAACATGAAAACCACCTCCCAGACTGACCAGGATAACTAGTCACTGCACTGTATATGTGCCCTGCTGCTGCACCTGCCCCCTGCTAAAGGTGACTGTCCTGTCCAATGACCAAGGCCCTTCCCCCCCCTCCAGACAGACTCCCCTCCAAAAGAAGAGGATGGAAACAGAAATGAACAGAAACGTATTCTTTATTAACAACCGCACATGGAACGGGGGGGTGAAACTTGGACGGGGTCTTGTGTGAGGCGGGTAGGAAAGGACTTTTCAAATTTTGGGGAATGAGAGCCTTCTAGTGGTAGAGCAGTCCGCAGGGGTGGAGTGAAATTTTTCCCGGCCCCTTCCACCCCTCCGTGTTTGGACTTTGGGTGAGGGGGGTATGGGACTTGGTGGCGGGGCAGGGCAGTTACAGAGAGACTGCAGCGGGGCTCTCTCCTCCTGCCTCCGGTCCTGCAGAACATCCACAAGGCGGCGGAGCGTGTCCGTTTGCTCCCTCATTAGTCCAAGCAGCGTTTGAGTAGCCTGCCTGTCCTCCTGTCGCCACCTCTCCTCCCGTTCAATGTTTGCCCGGTGCATTTGGGACAAGTTCTCCCTCCACTGTGTCTGCTGGGCTGCCTGTGCTCGGGAGCATTCCATTAGTTCAGCAAACATGTCTTCCCGTGTCCTCTTCTTCCTCCTCCTAATGTGCGCTAGCCTCTGGGCAGATGTGGCTGTGGGAATTGGAAAAAGGGAGTGAATTCCTGAGACAGAGCAATGTATCTGTGAACAGAGAACATAGTCTTTCTCTGTGAACAAGACCATGCAGAGCACCTATCACACGCGCACTGAGGACAAGGTCGAATTTTCGGCCCTCGCCTACAGTGCCTGCGGTCTTGCTGTGGCGAGCTGAGGAGCAGGGCAGGACACCGGACTTTGTCTAGATGGCAAACATGGTAAGCCGTAGACTTGTGGCCGCTTAAAACTTTAAGAGTGGCACTGGCCTCCTTTCACATAGAAAGCAATGCGAGTCTCTGCTGGCAGCAATCCTGCAAGCATGAACTCTGGCCCTGTCCCAGCCCCTCGCGGCTGTAAACCGCGTGGCTGTAAACCGGCGGTTGCAGTTCTGTAAAGGGACGGGCAAGCAGTCCCAATACTAACTTTCCCCTACCTAATTCACAGCAGGGAGTCATGCCTGACATCACCCTCCTGAAGGTCTCCGAGAGCCAGAAGGAGAAGATGCTCCGGGACAGCCTGCAGAAACCGGGGCCATTTGCTGCACTGCTGTGCAAGGCCATGATCCCGGAGTACCTGCTGGCGTTGTGGCAGGGAAACGTGTCCTACCACGGGGGGCCTAATAAGCTGTCCCTGCCCAGGAACCTGCTGATGAGGCTTGAAAAACACCTGCAGGAGGTGTATGAGGAGTTCTCCCCGGAGGATGTCGCCTCGATCCCCGGTTACATTGACCAGTTCTTGGCTTAGGTGCCCTTGGAGGGACAAATGACTGCAGGGTTTTGGGCACTATAATCATGAAGCGGACATTGTGAGATTTTTTTAAAATGGTTCGGACTATATATTGAGGCGCCCAAAGACGGAGTAATCATGATACACTTTGCACTGATTCCCCTTTTGTTTGACTTTCCTGTTTACATGTTTTTAAGCACTTTACCCACTGTTAATATTTTCAATCTTCCTGTTTTGTTGCAAATAAATGTTTACATGTTTTAAAGCACTTTAGCTACTGTTAATATTTTAAATATGCCAGTTATGTTGTAAATAAATGTTTGGATATTTAAAACACTTACTGCTTGATCCTTCCCCTGAATCTGTGTCTGGGGTAACGGCTGGGGAGGGTTGGTAGGGGATCTCTGTCAGGGTGATGAAGAGCTCCTGGCTGTCGGGCAAATCAGCGTTGTAAGCGCTGTCTACTGCCTCGTCCTCCTCATCTCCTTCCTCCTCTTCCCCGTCCGCTGAGGAACCGGCCGCGGACAATATCCCATCCTCAGAGTCCACGGTCAGGGGTGGGGTAGTGGTGGCGGCCGCACCTAGGATGGAATGCAGTGCCTCGTAGAAACGGGATGTGTGAGGCTGGGATCCGGAGCGTCCGTTTGCCTCTTTGGTCTTCTGGTAGCCTTGTCTCAGCTCCTTGATTTTCACGCGGCACTGCGTTGCATCCCGGCTGTAGCCTCTCTCTGCCATGGCTTTAGAGATCTTCTCATAGATCTTTGCATTCCGTCTTTTGGAGCGCAGCTCGGAAAGCACGGACTCATCTCCCCACACAGCGATGAGATCCAAGACTTCCCGATCCGTCCATGCTGGGGCCCTCTTTCTATTGGATTGCACGGCCATCTCTGCTGGAGAGCTCTGCATCGTTGCCACTGCTGCCACTGCTGCTGAGCTCGCCACGGTGTCCAAACAGAAACTGCGCTTCAAACTGCCCAGACAGGAAAAGGAATTCAAATTTTCCCGGGGTGTGGCTGGTCAGAGCATCCGAGCTCGGACTGCTGTCCAGAGCGTCAACAGAGTGGTGCACTGTGGGATAGCTCCCGGAGCTATTACCGTCGATTTCCATCCACACCTAGCCTAATTCGATATGGCCATTTCGAATTTAGCGCTACTCCTCTCGTTGTGGAGGATTACAGAAATCGATTTAAGGAGGGCTCTATGTCGAACTAAATGGCTTCGTGGTGTGGACGGGTGCAGGGTTAATTCGATATAACGGCGCTAAATTCGACATAAAAGCCTAGTGTAGACCAGGCCTCAGTCTTTCCATTGAGCTGAATCGGATGACTTATGCACATAAGTGTTTGCAGAATTGGGGCCTAAAGCCATAAGGTTGTTCACCTTTTGCTGTGTCTAGAAGCGAACACATTTGGAACAATCCTTTATCTGAAATTACATTTGATAGATCATTATTTTAGCTGTGAAATGTTTGTGTGTAGTTATGATTTCCGCTTCTTTCTAAAGAAATTTGCAAACTTTCAAGATAGCGAGTAAATTATTTTGCACAAGATACTATAATGAGAAGCAGACTATATATGTTTGAAAAATTGAGAGATTTCAGTGCAATCTAGACTAAACTAAGCAGTGCTTTAGAAAAGAAAATTGGACACAGCCTTCAGATACTTGAATTTAGCCCTTTCTGAGGCTGGAGGTAATGTAGGACAGGGAAAACTGAAACACAAACAAGTCTGAAGGCTACGAACATATAAAGAAAGAGTTGCTAAGTTCAGTTACAGATCAAAGTTTGAATCTACAAAGCTATAGAAGAGGTAGCTGACCACAGTCAAAATCTGTCAACTGGCATTTATAACAGAGATAAACATCCAAACATATTGTAGGATTTTAGGTTAGGACTATCATGGAGCAGTACTAATCAACTTTTAAGCATGACTATATGAGGAGATATTTTCTGACTTTGGAAACTGAAATTTTAATTAATTAACTTTTAACAAATTTTTTAAAATATACTACATTAAATGGGATAATTTCATGTCAACTATAGGATATCAGGATGTCAATACTCAGTAATATAATTTCATATTACAACTACATTTACAAAATGAAAAGTCATATGTTGTTATCTATTCTGTGAGGTCTGTCTAGGGGTTTTTAAAGTCTTGGTTCATAAATAAAATTTCTGATTGGATATAGCTTTGCACCAATAACTAGCTTCCTGCACTGCCTTTTAACCATTTTTTTTTAATTTAAAGCAGCTGACTATACAACATTTTAATAAATCCTACTTTCTTATTAACTGAAAACATAACTGAAAAGTTCACCAAATTATTAATACGCACAATTGAAAGCTCAAATCTATGTCAGAATAAGGGTTGAGTATGGTAAAGGAACAAAAGAGATTTAGAAACCACATTCAATGTATTTTATTTGTTAATTTTTTAAAACCAGAACATCAAAATTATACATGCCACATAATGTTGGAATTCCATCATGGGCTTCAGGTGCCCATAATGATAGAGCACTCCATTTATCTTGAGCCAACTTCATCCATGTGGTTTCTGCCCCCAGAACTTCTTGAAGGAATAGCAGCTTTATTATGTTCATTTGGCTATAGATCATAGTATATATTATATATAGCACATCACATGGATAATTGTGTGTTTTCAATGTTTTAGAGTTTTTAATGGGGCTGTCAGGAAACCTAGCAGCCCCATCTCCTTATCTCATGAAGGAGAGAAAATAAGCCTTGTGAAATTTATCTTTGAAGTCTTTTTTTTTTTCATATAGGAGTGCTAATTAAAGACACAGAGGGCTATATTTTCTCCTTGTTTATGGGCCTGATTCCATGAAGTGTTGAACATCCTTAACTCCCAGGCTGTCTATGACTACTCACAGACCTAAAGTGTAAGGCTCATGCTAAAGTAATACTTTGCTGTATCAGGGCCCATGAAGTCAATGAGAGTTGTAAGTGCTCAGCAGCTTTAATGTTCTGGCTCTATATGGGCATCTCCCATTAGTATTCATAGCAGTCAGTCACAAGGACCATGGAACATACCCTTTACATGAACTTATTTTTGGGCGTTCACAGTACATGCTATCTTTGTAAAGGCTGTTTATGACAGGACATCCTGGAAAATATGATACAATATTAGATTAAAAAGAAGAATAGAATAGCAGGTTAAAAAAAAACAAAAAATGCAAAATCTACTGTTCCATAGTTTTGTATTTAACTCACGACATTTGATCTCATGCTTAGGTTACGTTGAAGCTTTGGTGATACCTGCAGGAGCAAGAAGAATCAAAGTTGTGGAAGAAAAACCAGCTCACAGCTACTTAGGTATATTTTGTTTAATTTTTTGTTTGTACCCACAGCAAAAAATTACCATACTCCTGGCATGTCTGACTAAGAAGTGAACCACAGAGAATATGAAAAGAAAGTGAATTCTGTGGAAAGGACCTTTAAAGGAACTGAGCCTCAGGGGAATGACAATTGTGTGCTTGCTTTTTAATAGATTCCTGAAAAATTACAGTTGTTGCTGTTCTGTTCCATGTTTTCAGTTTAAACTGAGAAACAGAACCAGTAAGAATTAATAGTGCAATGAAATGAAAAGTCCCTGGTTTGATCTTTGTATAAGCATAATTAACCTATAAAAAAAGGTTTTATCTGATTAATCTCACTGTTTTCATGGAAAATAAAACCAAATTAAGATCATAAATCTTAATAATAGCAGTCCTGGAGTTCAAAGGTTTGCTTTCAAGTTATCATGAGAGCTGCTCCTGCTCTGTTAAAATATCTTAAAAGGTTCAGTATTTTGGATTTCTCTATTGTGTAAATACACTGATGGTTCTTTTTTTTGGGGGGGGGGAGAGGTTGGAAATGATGTCAGCTCATACAACAGAATCTCAAATTGATAACCTCAGTTTTAGTGGTAAGTTTTCTAGGGTATTTTTGTTTAAGAGTAGTATTTTTAAATAATGCAAGTTGAAAACCAAACATACCTTAGATATTTAGTAATATATTATTCTGTGCAGGAGTGGACGTGTCTTTTACAACTTGTGTATTTACTTACCCAGTTCCTATGATATATGAACCACTCAGCTTCATCATCTAGTCCATTTCATCTTGTCCAAACTTCTTGTAGCGCACTCTGATAATGAGGGGCAGGGGACAGTCCCAATCCTATTGTATGGGACACCCAGGAGGTGTGTGGGTTACAGACAGAAGCATTCCATCGACATAGTGCTGTCTTCATCGGGGTAAAATAGGTTCTACTGCGTTGCTCAGGGTGACCCCTGAGCAATATAGCTGAGTTGACCTAACTTTTCAGTGTAGACCAGCCCTTAGACTCGTAAGTGCCTAAATCACTTTTGAAAAATGAGACTTAGGCTCCTAAATCAGTTCAATGTTGCAATGTTGAGTGCTGCATCACCTAAATAGCTATAAAAATCTGGGCCATACCCACCTGGGACACAGGTGACATACAGAATAGTCGGAAATTGAGTGAGGAATCTATGCTTCTGTTTGACTTAGAGGAATCAAACTCATTTGTGAGTAGCAATCCAGCTCTTCTTCTAACCAATACTTTGGTTAGGCTCAACAAGAAATATACATGCTTTTTTCGTGTCACTACATAACATCACAAAGTATCATAAGGGGCATCCTCAGACATGATACAAATCTTTGGAAATGTGCTCCTTATCGTGGTTGGTCACTAATTCTTAGTCATTTGTCATTTTACTTTTACTTTTTTTAAGAACTTAAAGCAACTCAACCTCATTGAGGTCCAGCTATTGTTATATTTGTAGGGCATTTGTTCAGCCATTTTTGTATTATTGAGGAGCAGGAAAAGGACTTGAATAATATTGTTCAAGTGAAAATCATATGTTCTTACCGCGGGAAGGAATTTCCTTTAAACTTTTCTTAAGTTGCTTGGTTGCAACAGTTCTGAGAGCAGTTTAAGAGTCTGAACAGAATGAAAAGAATTCCAAAGTTTGAGACCAAGAATGAAGATTTCAGCTCAAAAAGATCATTTTGTAGAAAACTCTGTAACTGAAAAATGACAGTTGTAATGCACATTGATACATCCTTAGCTACATCCAGCATTCCCTATCACAAATCCTATAAACAATTTAACTATTCTCGTTTCTTTTTTTAATTTTTAAGTTTCTTTATGCTATTTTTACAATGTTGAATGCTTTATTCTCTTAATTTCTGGCCCTAACAACAAACTATGTCAACTTTACATATTCAGGGCCAATTTTTCAGAAAATAACCTCTATAAATGCTATAGAGAGGCATGCAATATGGCTGCAAAAATATACACTTCCAAAGCAGAAGCCAAGTTAAGACTATTGGAACATTTGGCCCTTATTGTACTAGTGTAAATTCAGTATGGGGGTAATCAGAACTGTGCTTCCATCTTCACAAGTAGTGGGGAGCAGAAGCACTGTGATCTGGGTCCTGCAATTGTATTGGCTAAATTGCGCCTTATAGCCACAGTCCACATGAGTAAAGAGAGAGACTGGCTGTTCTACAGCAGCAACTCTCAGGAGGAATTCTAACTGATTGTGCCAGAATTGTTCCTGAGCCCTACAGAGAACATAAGATTCGTTGGTAGCAATTCTACCATCCTAGGAGAGGAGAGGTTGCAACATGTGATCGTCTGTGCAGTTGGGCAGCTCTGCCATGGCCCAATCCTCACTCTCTCTCTCTCCTCACCCCTTTGGGGAGCTAGAACCCTAGATGGGGATAAGACAGTGTATGCACTCCCAGCCACACTGTGACTAGGTCCTGCACAGACTCAAAAGATTTACAGAATCTCTCTTACCTGTGAAAGATCCACATATTAGCTAGTCAGCCCTAGATACATTACATGGTCAAAATGGCAATAATGATCCTTCTTCAGTACATCATTCTTAAGATCATGTGGGTGGATAGAAATTGTACTCAATGACGAAAAGAGAAAACAGATGTTTAATTAATAACATTTCCATGCATCTGAAATCCAATTAATTTTAGAATTAAAACACAGTATTCAAGAAGGAATTTGAGATTTCTGTCTAAGGAGTAGATTAACATTTGTATTATTTCAAATCATGTTAAAACTGTTGCCAGGAGACTTGATTAATTTTCTCTTGCTTTACAATCTCTATCATAAGAATAAGTTATGAGAAATTCAGTGTTTCGTGTATTAGCTGAATTGTTGTACAGTAATGCTGTGCTTTGTCCTTTCCTCAATTTTAAATTTAACAGGCTGGAAGTACAATGATTTTTTGTTTTAAAACTTCATTAATGTGGGGTAAAAAAGGTAGTTTACAGTATGTTTTTCATTAAGAATGTATTAGGCTTTCACGGCAGAATTCTCATTCTTGTGACAGTATTATATAATGACATGACATAACCCATTCCCATAATGATGTAATAAGAATGGATAATGGAATATAACTAAAGAATTGTTTTATAGTGTAACAACTATAATCATCTCCTTACCTTCGGATATTCTGCTAAACATATGTTAGAAGGAAAAAATAGTTATTTTTATATGTAGCACAGAAGTGGATTACTTGTGACTTCTCAGATATACAGTCAATCTCTTTCAAAGATGTAAGCCTTTTGGAGTCCTGAGAATTTAATGCTACACAAATTTGTAATCACCAGTTCCATTTTGAGGCATCTAATGCATAATTGTGCTGCATGTGGTTTCCATTATGGAATATGCTTCCTAAGGAAAAAAATCTGTCATATGGTCCTTTTATGTAGCCTGTCAAAGCACACACAGTTTTAAATATCATCTCTGACAATGCTTTTAAATATCTTGGGCCAGATCCTCAACTTGTCTAAATTGTCATAGCTCAGTTGAAGTCAATTTACACCAGCTGAGGATCTGGTCTTTATCAACAAGAATTTGTACAACTTTGTGTATTAAGACCAAGCATATTTCCCTCCCACTTCCCCGTGCTTAAAAATTCATATAATATGGTTAATATGTAGCACTTTTGGAGCTAATTTTATACCAGTATAAAGTAATCATATGTTCTTTAGAATTTGCTAATGGTTTATATTCTTGCTAGTTAGTACTTTATTTCATGAATTTTGTGATTTAGAATGATAGAAACTAAAGCTGCCAAATTAAAAAAAAAAAAAAAACACTGTGGGTTTACATTTTTTTTCATGGAGAAGATTATGTGGTTTTATTTTGTTTTAATCTGGTAACAAAGACTCTGTGGGATTTACTGTCTGTAATAGTCCTTTTCAGTTCATTCAAATATTAGAGAAGAAAAGTCACAGTCAGATCTCCCAGTCCAGTGTTTTGTGCATACGTAATAGGTAGAACTGGTAGCAGTTGATCAACACATTTCAGAAAACACCCAGAATTAAGCATATGAAAGTCTATCATGCTCAACTGATATTTGTTTAAACTTGGTGAAAATATTTATAGAATTCTCACCTTGCCAAAGCAGTAAATTGCGAAATGACTAAAAGTTAGTTATTCCTTCTCATTTATGAAAGCTAAATCCAAGACCTCTGTTCAGAAAAGACCCATGCTATATCTTGCTTATGTGTTATTTTCATTTTTAAAGGAGGAGATCTAGACACAAGATCAAAGCACAAAAATGTGAGCACAATTATGCACCTATATTTGCATTCTCAGTTTCAAAGACTATCCATGCAAAATGGGTAATTAAAAAGAAATGGCTAGTTAGACATGTAATTAGCCATTTGTTGATGCATTTATCCAGATGGCATACACAAACGTAACTACAGTATACACACAAACATTATGTATACATTTTTGCACATACATACTTTAATATGAGCCTCTGGGCTCTTTTTTTTTTTTAATCTGGTCCTTGAGCTACATAGAACAATTGTGCAACAACCCTCTCTTTGATAAATGCCATTAAGTTACTATTCTTGAGAAATTGTCTTGGGTACTTAGAGGATTCATCAACTTTATTGTCAGAGTAGGTACAAAATGGAAGTGACAGAATATGTGAAAATTTATCCACAGTGCTAAAGATTTAAACATGTATATGTGAAAACAGTTACACAAATTAAAACACTTAAATCACATTGCTATTCAGTGAAGCAGTTAAGTACATATTTAACTTTAAGCACATGCTTAAATCCTACTGACTTCAATGAGATTTAAGCATATGCTTTGTTGAATAGTGATGGTCTTCTTATTATTTGCAGAAACTGTTGAGAGAGAATACATGCAGATTGCTTTACATAAGTTAGTTAAAGTTGTATCATCCATAAAAATCCCAACACCCTGTCTCCTCGGTTTCATTTTGTAGTAACCTTGATGACCTTGGCACATGGCATTTCCTGAGGATTAATGAACTGTTAAGGTTAACTGCCTGAGGTTCTGCTGAGGTGCCATCATCTCCTTCCTGCCCATCAGTAATCCTCAGGAAATGCCCAGTGCTTTGATAGTTATTACTTTAAAAAAGAAAAGAAAAAACAGCCCCCATAGGCTTGTTCTTTACCCACATGAGTGTATGTAATATTCACACACAAATTCAGGATATATATTTGGAATCACATTAGTTATACCAAAAAAGCCATTAATAAACATTGAATCACAAATATCTAAATACTTTATTTGTATTTTAAAAGGGGAAAATAGAAATATATTCTCTTCAGTACTAGGAAAACCCGATGATCAATATAAACTGTCATCTTTGTTTTCTGTACTATTCCTATTATACAGCATTACCTCCATATTATATCTTTCCCTTTTTATTACACATCTTATTGGAAATATTTCTCAGGCACATTCTAAATACTGCCCTGCGTAGCTTTTCATAAAATGTTTAATTATTGGAGTATGTGATTTTGTAAAAACTGAACATTTTTCTGAAATTCTTCATTTGGGGAAGGGAGAGTCTCTTTTTGACACTGTGCATGCTGCGATATACCTAATCAAACCATTGCAAAGAGGTTGTGTGGTCCTGATAACTATTCTTCTTTGGTTTCCTTATGCTCAAAACAGTGGCCTGACATAAATTAAGGGACAAGCAACAAATAGGAGAGCTTCCTACAGAGAGATAATATCAAACTTCACCCTCAGTTATTTGAGAGATGATGGGGAGTTTAGGTTATTCAACTTATAATATCTCTATATGAAAGTAATATAATGTCTAATAGTAAATTTCTTCACATAATCAAAGATATTTATCAATTAAACTATGTTATTCATTATTTAGCACTAAAGGAGTACCAAATATATTACTTTCAATATTTTTAAATGTCCCATTGTTGGATAATGAAAAATTGAAAAATGTGCTTGCAAAAGTACATTTAAATAGAAATAACACTAATATTGGTACATTATATCAAATTATATCTAATTTGAGAGGCACTGATAGTGGCTCCAAATATAAGGTTGTGACATAATTTTGCCTTTTACAGGGCACTAAGCTGAAATTTTCAAAGGTGCTTAAGGTATTTGACCACCAAATTTCCTGGTTTTCAAATCCTGTAATTGGCTTTGAAAATGTGAAACAGTGGCTTACTTTAAAAATACTAAAAGTAGAATGTACACTTTCAGGGGTTTATGATTTTTTTTTTTTCCACACACACACACACACACACACTATTTTAGTCACTGGCAAGTGTTCCTGGAGAAGTAGTAAATGGTCAAAATTACATTCTGAAATTTTACATGTGGTGGCTCACCAAGTTTTGTACCCTCTCTGCACACAATATAACGCCCATCAATTCAGAAGTCACAAAAATGTGAACTTCCCCCTCATTTGAACTCAATCCCCTTTTTCTTAAAATCTTTTATCCTTTCTCTACAAAAATTGGCAATTTCCACTTAATCAAAAATAAAAATGTCAGAACAACGCTGATATTTCAGTAGTGTCCACGTAAAGAGAGAGAGCTCACCGTTACAGTACATAAATCCAGCAAATATACCACATTCCTCACCATCACTCAGTTATTAAGTAAATGGAATTTAGCTGTCACTCTTTTGGTACAGGCTAGCTTTTGATCTGTATTACAGAATGGCGCATTCTGTGGCATCAGATTGATCAGGAATAGGCACTGAGAGAGAATGTCACAGGATCTGACATATGTTTAGACATGCATGTGTTGGATGCTCAACTCACCCTAGATAAAGATTGAGGAAGAAAATAACTGAAATAAAATAACCTTTGCAGATTACTCTTAGTATTTAACTTTAACTAGGTACTGCAAAAGGATTCTGTAAATGTGTTTACATAGCGTGACAAAGTTCCTCCTCTGTCTTGGTGTGTCCTGTGCTTATTGGCAGATTTTCTTGCCTCAGAGATTCACCATGTGGGTTGGGGAACAGCCCAGAGACCTTCCCCTCTGGAAGAACCCACAGTCCAGGTCAATTGGGAGGTTTGGGGGGAACCCAGGCCCACCCTCTACTCCGGGTTCCAGCCCAGGGCCCTGTGGACTGCAGCTGTCTATAGTGCCTCCTGTAACAGCTGCATGACAGCTACAACTCCCTGGGCTACTTCCCCATGGCCTCCTCCAAACACCTTCCTTATTCTCACCACAGGACCTTCCTCCTGGTGTCTGATAACACTTGTACTCCTCAGTCCTCCAGCAGCACACCCTCTCACTCTCAGCTCCTTGCGCCTCTTGCTCCCAGCTCCTCACACTCACACCACAAACTGAAGTGAGCTCCTTTTAAAACCCAGGTGCCCTGATTAGCCTGCCTTAATTGATTCTAGCAGCTTCTTCTTAATTGGCTCCAGTTGTCCTAATTAGCCTGCCTGCCTTAACTGGTTATAGCAGGTTCCTGATTACTCTAGTGCAGCCCCTGCTCTGGTCACTCAGGGAACAGAAAACTACTCATCCAGTGACCAGTATATTTGCCCTCTACCAGACTCCTGTACCCCACTGGTCTGGGTCTGTCACAATAGCAATAATGAAAAGTAGTAAATTATGCTTTCCATTATCGTAGTGCAGTGGCACTCTTTCCATTTATTTCATGGGCTTTATAAAACTGAATTAATTGAGCTTCATAAAACTCCTGTGAAGTAGGAATTCCCATTTTACAGACAGGGTGCTTGTCTGTATGAATACTTAGTTTGCAGCAAGCTGGGGTGATAAAATCTACCTCACACTAGCCTGCCACGTGCTAACTGTCTGTGTGGACCCTGCTCTCAGTTCCCCAGCAAGCTTTAATCTACTCCCATTTCAAAGTAGGGTAGAGCAAATGGCACTATGGAACTTCTAGTGCGCAGCAACAGGATCCACATGGACATTTAGTGCGCAGCAGTCTAGTGTGAGGATGATTTACACCACAACTTGCTGTGAACTAAATGTTCATATACGTAAGCCCAAGAAAAATGAGGTACAGGAGGGAAATTTGGAGCATAGGAATTACCATACCAGATTATCCAGAATCTGATTTAACAGTGATTTATATCAGATGCTTCACAGGAAGATGCAAGAAACTACACAGTGGAAAATAATGGAATAACCTGCGCATGGATGAAGTTTCTTCTTATTCCCTACCAGTTAGTGGTAGTCTGAAGTATGAGTATGTATTCTCATTAGCCACACAATGTTTAATTAATCTTTTTGGTCTCAATGGTAGTGGTAACCTGTTCCCACAGGTCAGTCACATACTGTTTAATTATTTTTTTTTGATCAGTATTAAATTGATTGCCACTTGTTCTTGTATTATGAGAAAGTAAATGGGAGTGCTTAATTTACCTTCTCAATGTCATTCATTATTCTGTATATCACAGTTATCTTCTTTCTAAATCAGGCAGACCAGTCTTTTCCAGTCTTTTCTCATATGAAAGTCTTTCCATGACTCTAGTCATTTTCATCATCCACCTTTGAATCCCTTCTATTTCTGCTTTATAACTTTTGAGATTGGATGATGAGAAACAAATGGTGGGGGAAAGGGAAAGGTAAATAGAGCCAAGGCCAGCTCCAGGCACCAGCTTGCCAAGCAGGTGCTTGGGGCGGCCGCTCCGGAGAGGGGCGGCACGTCCAGCTATTCGGCGGCAATTCGGAAGACAGTCCCTCACTCCCGCTCGGAGCGAAGGACCTCCCGCCGAATTGCCGCTGCAGATCGCGATGGCGATCGCGGCTTTTTTTTTTTTTTTTGGCACCGCTTGGGGCGGCAAAAACCCTGGAGCCCGCCCTGATAGAGCCATCGTGATTAGCATATTAAGCAGAAGTCTCATCATACCAAATGTCTAGCCAGTTTGTTTTGCAAGTCTCATGGCATAGATGAGTTTTAAAAAGATTTAAAGGAGAATAATGTATTGACTTTATGGACATTAATAGGGAATATCTCCCATGCATGGGGATGAAGGTTGACATTGTTGGTAGAGTAGAGGCTTATTACATATTAGCACTGATAGGTAAGACAGAATTAAACGATGAAGGGCCTTATATAGGGATGCAAAGAGATGGAAGACATAGACCAATGAGCCAAGGAAATTACTTTAGCAATAGCATTTTGAATGGACTTGAGAGGACCAAGATTGCAATTGTCAAGCTTAGAATGAAAATAGTTGGAGTAATCAGGACTAGGACATATAGTATATCTAGATAAACTTGCCCAAGGTTAAATATGCAGTTGCAGAGCCAAGAATAGAATTTAAATCTCCTGATTCTCAGTCCTGAGCTTTAATCACAGGACCACCTTTCCTTCCTTCGAGTCAAATTCTGCAGCTCAAGTATGGGCCCTCAGATGTGACAAGAATACAAAAAGAACCAGAATGTTTCTGTTACATGGGAGGTCTGTTCAGAGTTCTGCACCCTCTGCACACCTTATGTGCCAACATGGAGTGTTTTGGAGATGGGACAGGGTTAGGTGGATCCACAGTTATGTTACTTCAGCAGCCAAACCCCCTCTTTTCTATGATTGACTGGGTACAAAACCTGAAGAGGTTGTTAAAGTCATATGGCTGCAGAGCAGCTCCTCTGTTGATCAGGGAGAGGATTCCATTCCATCTTACCCTCTCTGACCCTTGCAGACCTCCCCAGTTTGTAGCCCATTTACTTTGGTTGTGTGCTGGGGAGAGGATTTGGACCTTACTACCAACTACTAAATGGAACTTAATTAACTTTAAATAGTTGAATTGTTAAACCTAAAAGGCCAATTTTTGAAACTTATAAAATCACTGGATATTTTTAGTACAGGAATATTTTACAGCATTAATGGATTTTATAATCTTACTATTTATTGTACAGTGCTGTAGTGGCACACATTATTGGTGAATAATGCAATTGTATTCCTGCCAGTCGATGGTCCTATTGCCATTGTTTCCCATAGAAACATAACATAACAGTATAAATATAAATAGGAGAGAAGTTGATCACCAGGAATGACTCACATTAATATACAACTCTAAAAGAAATTTTGGGCACGAACTAAGGTGTTGAGGTTCTTTCACATAATTCTGAAGCCAAACATCCAATTTAAATGGGGAATGTGTAGAACTTCTTGCCCACAAGGTGACTTTGAGTATACTTTACTTCACATGACTGTTCAAGAGCCTGATTCTTTCAAGAATTACAGACTCTTCACAGGAGGAAAAAAATACTGAATGCATGTATCAAAAATGATGCAAAACCATTTATCCTCAATTCCTTGAAGTGTATCTTATTTAGTCTAATCAATGCTTACGATGAAGCCAAAAGGGGGAAAGAGCCCTCCCCCAACAAAGGTATTCCTGGCTTGAAACATCAAATTATGCCTATTTACAAAAGTCCGTTTTAAAAAAAACAGAAATATAGTGCATAAATGTAGCCTGTCTGGGACAATTACAGCATTTCCACATTTTCAGTTAGTAAGCAATGGGGTCTACTAGTTAAAAAGAAAAGGACTTGAAAGCAGGAGGTTTCTAAATCCTAATCTGCACTGACCCAGAGAGGTGCTCTGTGATTTCTGAAGCATTCCGTTTGTCCCCCTTATTCCTTAGGTCCTGTCGGTTCATAAAAATTACCATCTTGGGGGCAAAGAACTTGTATAGACCTGACTGACCTGTGTTTTAATCAAGTTACTGAATAATGCTACAGGCCGTTAGTCCTTGTAATCAGGCCAATAAAACTGTCCTAACTTCAGAAGAATCCAAATAATGGCAGACATATGTTTTTTGTCATGTCACTTGCCAGAAAGTGAATCTAGAATGTGCTGTTGTTGAAGTTTATTTATGTAGGTTATGAATGACCAATAGCTTTGTGAATTGAATCCTGTGATTTGACCAACTTGTAAATTATACTGACAGTACAATATGAAGACGCCATACAGTATTACAGTAAAGTTCTCTTTCACATCATTTTTTAATATTTCCACAGCTCTTCGAGATGCCAGCAAACAGTCCATTAATAGTGACTGGAAGATAGAACATTCAGGAACATTCAATATTGCTGGGACTACTGTCCATTATGTTCGGAGAGGTCTCTGGGAGAAAATCTCTGCCAAAGGTCCCACAACATCACCTTTACATCTACTGGTATGACAATATGGATTATGTTTTTTACCTGTTTTGTATGAAATAGCATGGTGGTTAGGCTG
This sequence comes from Terrapene triunguis, assembly GCF_002925995.2. Classification (NCBI taxonomy): domain Eukaryota; kingdom Metazoa; phylum Chordata; order Testudines; family Emydidae; genus Terrapene; species Terrapene triunguis. Next base: position 27,344,141 of record NW_020664464.1, on the reverse strand, counting down.
GTGTTTTATGTTTCTGGAATTCTTTAGCAATCCAAATAGTTTGACAGTTTTTCCTAATGTGAGATAGCTAGAAGCCATAACTGAGATGAAATCTTTTGTGTGACAAACGTCCCTTCCAGTTCTAGGAGATAGGATATCTCCATATATTATATTATATTATATTATATTATATTATATTATATTATATTATA
>NW_020664464.1:27340394-27343940 GCF_002925995.2 Terrapene triunguis | reverse complement strand
TATTATATTATATTATATTATATTATATTATATTATATTATATTATAGGAGGCTTCACATTGTAGGAGCAGTGGGCTGTGGTGGTCACCTACTGAAATGGAGGAGAGGTGAAGTTGATAGTGATGGTGATAGAACTGGAAGAGGGAGAGAGACTCTGGGGATTCTCAGGGTGATGATAGGAGAATACTCAACATTTTTAAATCCTCCAAATGCAAGAATCTGGGGAGATCTATCCTTCCAAAAATGAAATTAAAACCTGATATCCTCCAAAAACTATATCCTCCTTGTGAGTAATATCATCTAGTATTCTTTCATGCAGAAACCTGAAGTTGTAATCCATCCTTTACCAATAGGTTAACTAGAATCAGATCTTGCGTGATGACATCCTCTCACTACACTGGTGGGACAGAGGTGTTCAAAATGTTTGTCTGTAACTGTGAAACACAAATTGGTTGTGAGCCAAATTTATTTCTAAAAATCACTTTTATTCAATGAGCCAGAAGAAGCCACAGTATACTTCTGCTATACGTTATTTCTGGGGAATAAAATTCTCCTGCCATCATAAACATGTACACATCTCTAAAACAACTAAGTCACATGTTCCTTTTTAACAAGGATTTAGGCCAAATTTAAATGGTTTATAAGTCCCAATAACTTCACATTGACTGTATTGTGTGTTCAACAATTGTAGTGTGCTGCTAGTGACAATCGTTATAGTAAAAAAGAAACAAATTTGGAGAAAAAGTTGTATGGTTTCTATGTGGAATTACATAGAACAGTGAGTTAACAATACGGCTGCCTTAAAATGGTCAGTTTCTAAACTATCCAACCACCCCTTCCTACAGAAAATTCTAATCTGAGAAAGTCAGCCTCAATTTTTGCTCCTATCCTAGTGAGTTTTGTGCACATCCCTTCATTTATTCTGCTTAAGTACCCTGTCCATTTCCTTTGTGTAGGTCATAGCAGCATAATACTTATAGTCAAGAAGACTGTGATCATTTCTTCTAAGACCAGAATGCAGCTCTGTACCAACAGAGAAAGTACACATGAGCAGTGTAGTGTTCATTCTTCCTTTACTACTCTATTTAATTTCTTCCTCTGGTCATAATTTGACTTCAGCAATGTCTGTGAACATGAATCTTCATTCTGTGTATGTTGCAGGTCCTGCTTTTTCATGACCAGAATTACGGTCTGCATTATGAATACACTATTCCACTGGACCCTCTTCCTGAGAATCAGAGCTCAAAAGTGCCTGAACCTCTTTTTATGTGGACGCACTCAGGTTGGGAGGACTGTGATGCTGTATGCGGAGGAGGTGAATGATTTTTTTAAAGTTATAATATATATTTATATATCCTTGGATAACTATATGTTCAATCAAATGTTAGTTTTAATAGTGTTTTAATAATACCATCCTTATTACAGCTGATATAATACAATAGGCATGGAAAGATTAAGTATATTTTTCATCTCCTTGCTTTTTAATTTTCTAAAAGCAACAATAATATCTATAGTAAAATTTTACATCCAAGTAAAGTAGATAGTCAAAAAGGACAGTGAGGAGAGGAAGTCTGGTTAAACAAAATGAATTAAGGACAAAATTATTAAAAAGCAATTGTGTGTGCATGCATGTACATAACAAACACATATGTATGCTTTGTTATGTTCCACTAAATATTTGGAATCAGTGAACATAATTTATCAGTAAAATACATTTCAAAGTATCCTAAGTGATGCTGAAGAAAATCTGTGCCCAAATCTCAAATCCAATCTATGTAACTAGAACAGGAGTACTTGTGGCACCTTAGAGACTAACAAATTTATTAGAGCATAAGCTTTCGTGGGCTACAGCCCACTTCTTCGGATGCATATGCTGTAGCCCACGAAAGCTTATGCTCTAATAAATTTGTTAGTCTCTAAGGTGCCACAAGTACTCCTGTTCTTTTTGCAGATACAGACTAACACGGCTGCTACTCTGAAATCTATGTAACTAGTAGCTTGTCTTGATAATGATCCAAAAGTACATGTGCCACACTGTCAAGGGTGGCTCACGACTGAGTGCCTACCTCAGGGCAGACTGTCGAAAACAGGGCAGACGCCCCAAACTGGTGGTGTGTTCTATAATTAGATTTCACCAAGCCTGTAACAAATGTGAACTCCTAGATCACTATGCCAGTTTTTACCATGGAGTCACAGACAGTCCCCTTAGACTTTCCAGTCTATCTTACCACCCAGACAAACTAGACATAGTGATAATGGTCATTTATACCAAAAATCACACCACATCAGCTTGCTTCCAGTCCCAAGAGACCAGTCACTTACCCCAGATCAATTGGTACTCTAGATCCTACACCAAAGACGACACCTGTAGACAATCCTGTAATAAACTATCTAAAAGTTTATTAACTAGCAAAAAGGAATAAGAGAGGTTTCAGAGGGGTAACCGTGCTTGTCTGTATCAGCAAAAACAATGAGGAAGCCTTGTGGCACCTTAGAGACACAAATTTATTTGGGCATAAGCTTTCATGAGCTATAACCCACTTCATCAGATGCATGGAGTGGAAAATACAGTAGGCAGGTGTAGTAGTCTCGGCCGAGGCTCGGCCCTCAGCAGGGCTGTGGGGTATCCCACCGCCTCGCTCTGGTCCGCCGTCAGTCCTGGTCCGGCGGCAGTCTGGGACAGCAGACATCCGGTTAGGGGCTCAGGCCCGTAAGCAGGGGCTGAGCCAATAGGTCAGAAAAGAGCCCCGAGCCCTCAATCAGGGCGGGGCAGTAATCACGCGGTCTGGAGCTCCGGCCCTCAAGCAGGGGCTGAGTCAGTAGCTCGGGAACCCAGGCCCTTAAGCAGGGACTGAGGCAATGTCTATAGCAGCCCAGGCCCTAGGTCAGGGCGGGGCAGCAATCAAATAGTCAGAAACCCCGGCCCTTAAGCAGGGGCTGAGTCAATATTTGTAGCAGCCCAGGCCCTAGGTCAGGGCGGGGCAGCAATCAAATAGTCAGTCAGGAACCCAGGCCCTTAAGCAGGGTCTGGGTCAGTGTTTGTACAGCCCAGGCCCTAGGTCAGGGCAGGGCAGCAATCAAATAGTCAGTCAGAAACCCAGGCCCTTAAGCAGGGGCTGAGTCAATATTTGTAGCAACAGGTCCCCACCTCTCTAGGCCAGGGAAAAGGGGGAGTCTGCCACCCAAGGAGTGGGTGGCAGGGAGGACGCAGGCCCTCCCAGTCCACTGCGTCCCAGCCCGGGGCCCTAGCAGCGGCGGAAACTCGCTGCTGTCAGTGGGGATCCTGGCCGCAACACACTGACATAGGTTCTGGCAGTGCTGCAGCCAGACTGGGGTCGGCTGCCCCCGGGCTACTTCCACACTCCCCCTCGTAGGGTACCTGGGCCGGACTAGTGTCCTCGGTGCTCTCCACCAGCATCGGTTCCTCTGGGTAGGTAGCGAAGGGTATGCTTGGCTCCTCCTTGGGATAGCAGGCAAGGGGCAGGCTCGGCTCCTCCTCGGGGTAGCTGGAAAAGGGCAGGCTCGGCTCCTCCTTGGGGTAGCTGG
>NW_020664464.1:27329121-27340384 GCF_002925995.2 Terrapene triunguis | reverse complement strand
GGGGTAGCTGGAAAAGGGCAGGCTCGGCTCCTCCTTGGGGTAGCTGGAAAAGGGCAGGCTCGGCTCCTCCTCGGGGTAGCTGGAACGGGGCAGGCTTGGCCAGTCCTCCTCAGGGTACTGGGCGAGGGGTAGGCTCGGCAGGCCTGGTGAGTCAGCAGGCCGGTCGCGGCCTGCAGCTGTCTCCCAAGCGGGAGCTCGGCCACAGACGTCTGCTCTCTCTGCCGGCCTGTCCTCCACTGAGCTCTGCAGGCGGGCTTTTATACATCTGGGTCGGCGCCGTGACCTCTGCGGGGCGGGCGCCGGACCCGGTGGCTCCGCCCACGTTGGTGTTAGGGGAGGTTCGGCCCTCAGCGGGGCTGTGGGGTATCCCACTGCCTCGCTACAGCAGGTATAAAAATACAGCACATGAAAAGATGGGAGTTGCCTTACCAAGTGGGGGGTCAGTGCTAACGAGGCCAATTCAATCAGGATGGAAGTGGCCCATTCCCAACAGTAGAAAAGAAGGGGTGAATATCAACAGAATATCAATCAGAGGGGTAGCCGCGTTAGTCTGGATCTGTAAAAAGCGACAAAGAGTCTATAAGGTGCCACAGGACTCTTTGTCGCTTTTAACAGAGGGAAAATTACTTTTTGTAGTGACCCAGCCACTCCCAGTCTTTATTCAGGCCTAATTTGAAGTTTGCAAATTAATTCCAGTTCTGCAGTTTCTCATTGAAGTCTGTTTTTGAAGTTTTTTTGTTGAAGAATGGCCACTTTTAAGTCTGTTATTGAGTGTCCAGGAACCTATCCTTGCAACAAAGCCCGTTGCCAAGTCTGTCCACATATTTATTCAAGGGACACCATCATAGGACCTAATCACATCAGCCACACCATCAGAGGCTCGTTCACCTGCACATCTACCAATGTGATATAGGCCATCATGTGCCAGCAATGCCCCTCTGCCATGTATATTGGCCAAATCGGACAGTCTCTATGCAAAAGAATAAATGACACAAATCAGACGTCAAGAATTATAACATTCAAAAACCAGTCGGAGAACACTTCAACCTTCCTGGTCTCTCAATTACAGACCTCAAAGTTGCAATACTCCAACAAAAAAACTTCAGAAGCAGACTCCAACGAGAAACTGCAGAATTGGAATTAATTTGCAAACTGGACACCATTAAATTAGGCTTGAATAAAGACTGGGAGTGGATGGGTCATTACACAAAGTAAAAACTATTTCCCCATGCTAATTTTTTCCCCTACTGTTACTTACACCTTCTTGTCAACTATTGGAAATGGGCCATCCTGATTATCACTACAAATTTTTTTTCTCCTGCTGATAATAGTCCACCTTAATTGATTAGTCTCGTTATAGTTGGTATGGCAACACCCATTTTTTCATGTTCTCTGTGTATATATATCTTCCTACTGTATTTTCCACTGCATGCATCCGATGAAGTGGGTTTTAGCCCACGAAAGCTTATGCCAAAATAAATTTGTTAGTCTCTAAAGTGCCACAAGTACTCCTTGTTCTTTTTGCAGGGAGATTGAAGTGCTCTCCTACTGGTTTTTGAATGTTACAATTCTCGATGTCTGATTTGTGTCCATTTATTGTTTTGCATAGAGACTATCTGGTTTGGCCAATGTACATGGCAGAGGGGCATTGCTCGCACATGATGGTATATATCACATTGATAGATGTGCAGGTGAACGAGCCTGTAAGCGTGCGGACTCACCCCTGCAGCGCCTCCTGCTGGTCTCTCAGGGAATTAGCTCGATTTCCAGCCCAGAGCGCCCTCTGCAGGCAGGTGATCTGCCACAACTGGGCCCCATGTCCCCCCTGGACCCCGGTGCCCATTTTCTCTGGGGTGCTGCCCCCTGGCAATACCCCAACAATCTCTGTGGGTCTCCCTTCCCCGGGTAACCCTCACCCACTACCCCCACCTCGCCTCAGTCTGGGCTACTGCCAGTCCTCACCTAGCCCACTCACTGGGGCAGACTGCAGTATAAACACCACTTATCACAGGCAAGGGAGTTTGACCTGCTGTCTTCTTCTACCACTCAGTACCTCTATGGGCCTGGGACCAGGCCCTGCAGTCTGGGGAGTTGCCAGCCTGGAGCTCCCCTGCTCCTCTGGCTCTTCCCCAGCCCTGCTTCACTCCCAGGTACCCTCTTATTCCCCTGCAGCCAGGCCGGTCTCCCTCCACAGCTAGAGGAGAGACTCTGCTCTGCTTCCGGCTGCCCTGGCCTTCTTATAAGTCCCAGCTGCCCTGATTGGGGCGAGACCCAGGTGTAGCTCCTTCCCCAATCTGCTTGGGCTTTTCTCCTAGCCCCTAGCCCTCTCCCAGGGCTGGCTTCTACCCTGTCAGGGCTGGAGCAGGTAACCATCCCGCTACAGAGCCCCTGATGGTGTGGCTGATGTTGTTAAGTCCTATGACGATGTCCCTTGAATAGATATGTGGACAGAGTTGGCACTGGGGTTTGTTGCAGGGATTGGTTCCTGGGTTAGTGTTTCTGTTGTGTGGTGTGTAGTTGCTGGTGAGTATTTGCTTCAGGTTGGGAGGCTGTCTGTAGGTGAGGACTGGCCTTTCTCCCAAGGCCTGTGAGAGTGAGGGATCATCCTTCAGGATAGGTTGTAGATCCTTGATGATGCGTTGGAAAGGTTTTAGTTGGAAGTTGTAGGTGCTGGCTAGTGGCGTTCTGTTACTTTCTTTGTTGGGCCTGTCCTGTAGTAGGTGACTTCTGTGTACCCTTCTGGCTCTGTCAATCTGTTTCTTCACTTCCCCAAGTGGGTATTGTAGTTTTAAGAACGCTTGACAGAGATCCTGTAGGTGTTTGTCTCTGTCTGAGGGATTGGAGCAAATGCAGTTGTATCTTAAGGCTTGGCTATAGACAATGGATCATGTGATGTGGTCTGGATACAAGCTGGAGGCATGAAGGTAAGTATAGCAGTCAGTAGGTTTTCGGTGTTTGTGTGACTATCGCTTATTTGCACTGTAGTGTCCAGGAAGTGAATCTCTTGTGTGGACTGGTCCAGGCTGAGGTTGATGGTGGTGTAGAAATTGTTGAAATCCTGGTGCAATTCCTCAAGGGCCTCCTTCCCATGGGTCCAGATGATGAAGAGGTCATCAATGTAGCACAAGCAGAGTAGGGTTCTAGGGGACAAGAGCTGAGGAAGCGCTGTTCTAAGTCAGACATATAAATGTTGGCATACTGCGGGTACCCATAGCAGTGCCGCTCACTTGAAGATATAAATCGTCCCCAAATCTGAAATAGTTGTGGGTGAGGACAAAGTCACAAAGCTCATCCGCTAGGTCTGCCATGACATTATCAGGGATACTGTTCCTGTCGGCTTGTAGTCCATCTTTGTGTGGAATGTTGGTGTAGAGAGTTTCTATATCCATAGTGGCTAGGATGGTGTTTTCTGGAAGATCACCAATGGATTGTAGTTTCCTCAGGAAGTCAGCGATGTCTCGAAGATAGCTGGGAGTGCTGGTAACATAGGGCCTGAGGAGAGAGTCCACATAGCCAGACAGTCCTGCTGTCAGGATGCCAATGCCTGAGATGATGGGGCGTCCAGGATTTCCAGGTTTATGGATCTTGGGTAGCAGATAGAATACCCCTGTTCCAGCCTCTAGGGGTGTGTCTGTGTATTTGTTCTTGTGCTTCTTCAGGGAGTTTCTTGAGCAGATGGTGCCATTTCTTTTGGTACCCCTCAGTGGAATCAGAGGGTAGTGGCCCGTAGAATGTGGTGTCAGAGAGTTGCCTAGCAGCCTCTCGTTCATATTCCCACCTATTCATGATGACTACAGCACCTCCTTTGTCAGCCTTTTTGATTATAATGTCAGAGTTGTTTCTGAGGCTGTGGATGGCGTTGTGTTCTGCATGGCTGAGGTTATGGGGCACGTGATGCTGCTTTTCCACAATTTAAGTTCGTGCACATCAGTGGAAGCATGCTATGTAGAAGTCCAGTCTGTTTTTTCGACCGTCAGGAGAAGTACATACAGAATCCTTCTTCTTGTAGCATCGGTAGGAAGGTGTCTGTGGGTTAGTGTGCTGTTCAGTGGTGTGGTGGAAATATTCCTTGAGTCGGAGATGGCAAAAGTAGGATTCCAGGTCACCGCAGAACTGTTTGTGGGGGTGGTGGAGCAGAAGGAGAGGCCCTGAGATAGGACAGACTCTTCTGCCGGGTTAAGAGTATAGCTGGATAGATTAATAATATTGTTGGGTGAGTCAGGGGTACCACTGTTGTGGCCCCTTGTGGCATGTAGGAGTTTAGATAGTTTAGTGTCTTATTTCCTCTGTGGAGAAGCAAAGTGTGTGTTGTAAATGTCTTGTCTAGTTTTTGTAAAGTCCAGCCATGAGGAAGTTTGTGTGGAAGGTTGTTTTTTTTATGAGAGTCTCCAGTTTTGACAGCTCATTCTTAATCTTCTCCTGTTTGCAGTATAGGATGTTGATCAGGTGGTTCCGCAGTTTCTTTGAGAGTGTGTGGCACAATCTTTCACCATAGTCTGTGGGGTATGTTGATTGTAATGGATTTTTTATTTTCAGTCCTTTTGGTATGATGTCCATCTATTTTATTTTCGAGTTAAAGCAAACAAACATATACACACAAATGAGTTACCATCTAAATCCTAAAAGTGACACAGTTGTAGTGATCTGTCTATTCTAAGTGTCTTTCAGGGCAGACCCAGAAGGCAGCCCCTGGGGATCTCTGGCTTCAGTTTAGAGTCTTTGGCCCTTCAAAGTTCAAACAGCCAAAACGATGCAGTTTCTTCTTGTCAGAGATTTTGATTCTTTTCCCCCAGAGTTCAAGATGATGGGACGAGTTCACGTGCATGTCTCCTCTTCATGGGTTGCGGGGGAGCAGTCAACAAAGTCTTTTGTCCTCTGATGTTCCAGAGTTATTTGTGTGGTGTCTATGGCTAGGTCTACACTACAGCGGGGGGTCGACCTAAGATACGCCACTTCAGCTACCTGAATAGCGTAGCTGAAGTGGCATATTTTAGGTCAACTTACCTGGCTGTGAGGACGGCGGCAAGTCGACCGCTGCCGCGCCGCCGTCGACTCCGCTACCACCTCTTGCCGCGGTGGATTTCTGGAGTCGACGGTAGAGCCATCAGGGATCGATTTTATTGCGTCTTCACTAGACGCGGTAAGTCGATCCCCGATAGACCGATTGCTACCCGCCGGATCGGCGGGTAGTGAAGACGTAGCCTAAGTACCTTCTTTTTTTGGACAGGAGGAGATAACACCTCCTGTTGCAAAGTAGTATTTCACACTTGGTAATGTTTTTCTCCTGACTACGGGGGTTTACAGTTTCAGAGCAAACATTTAACTATTACCTATAACATAATATATATATATATATAAGTGAGATTAATGCATGCAGCAACATACAAGCATTTCACAGAGTCTAAATACATTCTTATAAGACTAATACCTATTTTGAGTAGAACTAAGATACAGGTAACCTGGTCTCCAGCTATGAGCTTGTCAGTCTTGACTAATTCCTGCAGCCTGGGCAAGAGCTGGCATGTGGGCTGCCAGAGTCACAAAATGAAACAAAAGCTGTATCAGGAGACAGGAAAACACTGATACAATGTTAATAAACTGGGAGATGCATGTTTCCTGTGGTCATAAATATGTGAGTTTAGGAAAGCAAACTACAAATATGGAAGAAAATTTTAAATCCATAAAAATTACTAACTCTTTAGAAGCTGAACAATATTATCATGCTGGAAAGTACACCTACCAGATTGGGCCCTACGTGCAAGTTAGGTAGGCAAATGCCTATCGTCCCTGGTTCATACATCGCACTAGGGCTCAGGCAGGAGATAGGCACCCAGATGCCTACCCAGAGGCAGAAACACAAACTCTAAGGGAACTTTTGACTAAAAAAACTTAGTCACAGAGTGAGTTTAGGTGCCTACAGGATTCAGTTGCAGTTTTCAGAATCACAGTGGAGCCTAAAATTGGGACATTGGTGCCTAAATCCAGAATTAGGTGCTTAAGTCTAGGGTTTAGGCACCTAACTACCCTTGTGAAACTAGTTTTTAGGAGCCTAAATTCCGTTGCCTTTTAAGACCATATCTAGTCTTAGACCAGATTTCATATCTAGGTCTTAAGCCATATCTATACTACAAAATTATGTCGACCTAATTTACATCGGCATACATCCACCGCAGCTATTAAATAGCTTGTGTGTATGCACACTTGCCTCCTTGTTTCAGTGGTGCGCGTACTCACTAGGAACGCTTGTATCAATTGTAATGTCAATATGGGACATTCTGGAATGGCTCCTGAAATCCAGTAACAGTCGATGTAAGCAGTGCAGTGTCTAAACTGAAACTGCATCAACCTAACTACATCGACCGTGACTCTACACCACTCGGGGAGGTGGTGTTACTAAATTGGCCTAGAGAGGCACTTATGTCAGCGGGAGCCAAAATTAAGTGAAGACACTTCCACAGCTAGAATGACACAAGCTAGCTTACATTAACCCAGATCAAGCCTTAGCTACTTTTGAAAATTTTACCCCGTCATCTTATGTCTGTAAATTGAGGAGTACACAAATGGCATAATAATAATGATAGTGTGATAATTACACCATACTGGAAAAATCTAACTACACTCATATTCACATCAACAAGCATTGCTATCTGTGTTTCTAATTATAGTCACTTGATTACTACTATCTTTTTCTTTTGCCTGTTCTTCTCTCCTGTTTGTAGGTACGGGTGTGCTGCATAATATATGTATGCTTTTTTATCCTCATTCACTATCCTGTTTACTTTATCATTCTCAAACTCTTGCAGGATTGAAAACATAGGTGACATTTGCACTGCTATATATTCTGAGTGGCCCTTTCTCTGTGTTTCTTATTTGCTCACAAAGACACACAGAACCACAGAAGATAGAGTAAAAATATATTAGTTCTTCTATTAGCTCCTAAGACATCTATTACCAAAGTTTTTAATTATCAACCATGTAGTCTATCTCCTTGTCCATCCACTTCCCTGGGGTGACTTTTCACAAAACGAGTACTTTACATCTGACTTATCAGTGCTCATCCTCAAAGGAAACCTGCATAATGCTTTCAAAATATAAGCCTGGAAGCTTAAATTCATTACTTTGCTAGACACTAAAAATCATAGACTGAAAAGAGACACTGGATTTGTGGCTTATTACAACAGTCTTAACCCTCTAACCTCTTCTTGTTGTCCTATGACTACAGAGATGTTATCGGGCCACTCTATCCTGAATGGTCCCTTACAATATGTGCTAACTACTTATGATAAACAATCTTCTCCACCTTGCATTTTGCTGTTACACTGGGATTACCTTTCCCAGACCTGAAGAAAAGTTCTGTGTGGCTCAAAAGCTTGTATCTCTCACCAACAAAAGTATTGTCAGAAAGCTATTTTTGATATACGGTCCAAATTTCCCCTTTTTAAAATTTAATCTTATAATTCCTAATTATACCACCATGTACCAACAAAAGTAATTAACCTTCAACTGTCATGTATATCTTCTTTAAATATTCATAGACTCCTGTTATGTCTATCCCCTGCCCATCCACTCCTTTATTTGTTGCTTAGCAAGTCTCCCGAAGTTGCACTGTCTTGGTATTTTACATTTCACACTACTCTGACATGGTCACTTCTAATCCTGAAAATTGCTGTGCTTCTCTTATTGACTCAAATAGTAAAAGCTGGAAACATACCACTTATTCATCATAATAGTCTAAAGAACTCACTGTCCCAGCTACTTTGACTCTGTGAACAATCCTTAATTCTCTACAGACGAGTTTCCATGGATATGTATGTTTGCGGTTTGGTAAGAGAACTCTCCTCTGTAAGCATTCTGTACTTGCTACAAGCAGCATCTCCTTTTCTAAGTAGTGCCACTCCTCGGATTCATTTTAGAATATTAACACTTTTAATGACTTCCTGCTGTATTTTTATTATAATTCCAGTACTTGCATTTATCATGAACTCTCATAAGTATACCATTTCTAGTGTTTCTCATTTTCTGAGAAAAGCTCAAATGTAACATTAATCCTAGTCATTTATTCTACATGACAACTTAGATAAACATTTAGCAAAGTGTTTCATTATGTCTGTTTATCATCCTTTTCTGTTGTAATTGGCATAAGCTTGTGGTGTTATTTAAATTAGTTTAGGTAACCTAAAATTCTTCTTTTTGAGATATTTTAATGCAAATGCTCTAAATTACAGCTTCAAGATTATTTATTTTTGACAAAAGAAACATTCATTGTAACTATCCTATTGATTGTCTGTTCTTATAAACACAAATAACATAATGTAAAATGTTACAGACTGTGTGATGTGGAAAGATTTGAGTTTAAACTGTTATTGTCAACATTTGATTAATCAGAAATAACAGTTTACGATCATATATTTATTTAAATAATGTTTAAAATGAATAATAAGCAGGAAGTATAAAAGAAGCTGTGTGATTTTGTGCATATATATTTAGATATATAATTTGTGTTTAATCAACTATTTGGCAAAAAAGTTTGGTGTGTGGGTGTATGCGTGTATACCTACATATTTGGACACACATACATACACGAAACAATAAAATAGTTAAGGTAATCACATGCAAATGTTATTTGTATACATACATACACACACATATATATATATATATATACATACACACACACACATATGTGTGTATGCATGTATAGACACACATATGGAAGTACACAAAAAAATATAAATCAATTAAGGTGGCCACACACAAATTATATATAAAAATATGTACACACATACTTTACTCCTGCATCCAATAGGCACATTCCTTATCACTACCATATACCACAGTCTTACCTCTGACTTCCTCCTGCTCACACCCTTTTACCAAATTATCAAATTACTAGTTTAAATCAGCAAACTTCAAATTAGATGTACCTCACCATTGGAACAGATTAGCAAGGGATACAGTAAATTCTCCACTGTCTGATGTCTTTAATTCAAGTCTGGATAGCTTTCTAAAAGATACGTTCTTCTTTGATGGCAAGTTGTTGGGCTAGAATCAGAAATCAGTGGGTGAAATTCTGTTGCCTGTGTTATGAAGGTCATACTAGACCATCACAATAGTTCCCACCAGCCTTAAAATCAATGACTCTACCTGCTCCCTACACTATTAGTGTGGATGTTTGGTGTGCTTGTTTAGTGTGTTGGAAGGAGGGTGGTGGGGAAAACTAGCATCACCTGGGTGCAGAGATAAGGTTGTGGAGTAGAGTAGTTGTGGTAGTGATAAAAGTATGTATCTGGGTAGAGAAGAATGTGTGCTTTGGGTGTAGGTACACATGAAATACATCTGATTTTTGCAAACGTATTTATAATTAACATGTATTTTTTTCTGTGCAATTATAAATCACGATTTCTTTTATAGTCAACCAGATCCCTCCACCTTTAATTATTCCTGGTATCGTTGGTTTCCATAATTGCCATTCTAAAATGTAGAAATGGCATACTTCATTTTTCTAAGCCAGTGGATGAATTCAGTTTGTTTTTTTCCATAAAATATCTACTTTTCTAGTCAATGGTTTGTAAATTTTCTCATGTGAAACTAAAACTTGTATAATGTACATATGTATAGAAAACTATATCTGATAACTTACTGTATTTTATTTCACATCTTTCATCCAAATTACACATAAAGATGGTAGTTTTATCAGATAAAGTTACCTGTGACTCAACATAGATTTTTTTTTTTGTAAGAAAGCTGGACATTTCCCATTTTTCCATGTATCTTTGCTTTATTTTATTAGGAGAAAGAAAGACAACAGTATCTTGCACAAAGATTATGAATAAGAATATCAGTATTGTGGACAATAAGAAATGCAAATATTTAACAAAGCCTGAGCCACAGGTCCGAAAGTGCAATGAACAACCGTGCCAGACAAGGTGATAGTGATTCAATTACATTAAACTGTAATTAATGTTAAGTGGTGGAAATCACAGGAATCGATTTAAGCGTATGCTTAAAGTTAAACGTGTGCTTAAGAGCTTTGTTGAATTGGGATCATAATCCTTAACAACACACGCTAAACACTTGTTACACTAGAAAGTAAATACTTCAATTTTTCCATTTTTCATGTACTGATCTTCCCAATTTCCTTGAAGCATGAACATCACCAGTGTCTATGGATCAATATTCTGTGTGCAAGGGGTAGAAAAGGCACAATTAGCCTTTTTTCTAAATTTCATCCCCAGCAAAGGGGCTGACAACAACTGTAGTTCCTGCACTCTGAGCACAGGGACTTCTCCCTGATAGTGCTCTAGTTGGCCAAGTTGTTGGGGAAAAGGCAGGTTCATGCCCTTCCCTTTTCACCAGTCAGCAGAGTTGGCTAGACACACAGTAAATGTAGCTGGCCACCTTAATGGGGTGTAGTAGCTGGCTCATTTCCTGGGCATGATGGGGATTTTCTATGGGAAATGTGTAGTTCTGCATCCACCGCCCCTGGTGACTACAGTAAGCATTCTGTCTGTAATGCTGCTTTTGTTAAACTTCAGAGAGTACCATCCTTTCTCTGAGTTGTTGATGCAGTACGGTTAAGGAGAATCTCTGGACTTTAATACAGCAAGCATGCAGGTTGCAGTGGTTGCTATGTTTCAGAGAAGGTAAATTCAAATGGAATGGTATCAGATGGCATTTCATGATCATCATCAGACTCAGTCCCTGGTGTTACCAGACTGACATGATCATGAGAAATGAAGACTGTGTCCAGTGCCTTTGTCCTCACACAGGCAAAATTCCTATTTACAACTATGGGGATTTTGTGTGTGTCAGATTGGCAAGACTGGGATCAAAATTATATGGATAGAAGGGTGAATAATATTTTTAAAATAAGGCAAAGGAGAGAAGAAAACAAATTAAATTACTAGTAAAATATTTTAAAGAAACAGGCATAAAAATTGAAAAAAGTCAGTTTCCTTAGAAAGTCTTTAACAGAAAAAGTCTGTAAAGTAAAAAATATAATATATTTTAAGGTCAGAAGGAACCACTATGATCATCTCCTCTGATCTCCGGCATAACATAGGCTGGAGAATTTCACCTTTATAGAGTGAGCATTTTTATTTCAATTTATACACAGTGATTTTTAAAAATGTCCCAATAGTGGCTGAGGGATAGAAATGGGAGAAATCTGCTCCTTTTCTGAGATCCTATCAATTATAATTATTTTTAAATGTGTTGCACTGTTTTTACACAAAGCAAAGGTATCATATAATTTAAATCAGGG
>NW_020664464.1:27298397-27328721 GCF_002925995.2 Terrapene triunguis | reverse complement strand
TGGCCGCGGTTCGCCGTCCAGGGCCAATGGGGGCGGCGAGAAGCCACAGCCAGCACATCGCTCGCCCGCGCCACTTCTCGCCGCCCCCATTGGCCCGGGACGGCGAACCGCGGCCAGTGGGGGCCGCGATCGGCCGAACCTGCCGCGTCAGCAGGTAAATAAAACTGGCCTGGCCCGCCAGGGTGCTTACCCTGGCGAGCCGCATGCCGAACGTTGCCGACCCCTGATTTAAATAGTACATAAAGCCATAGCCATAAAGCTGCTAATAAGACGTGCCATCTGGAGCAATCTAGAAGGTATCTCATAGACCTGAATTCAAAGTGGTCAAACATTTTGTATTTTTAAAAAATGACAAAACAAACATTATTTCACCAATGGGGGAATTTCATTCCTGTGGGTTCAGTGAATTCTCTAAGCATTACTATTTATTTGTTACCGATACCTGCCATTTTTTAAATGCCTATTTATATGTCTCTCTTAACAAGCTGTAATATGGACATTGAGCCTTTGGAACTAATCATAAAGAAAAACAAATTAAAATATGTATATTTTGCTCAGAGTGAGCATGACAGAAAGCTGGAATGGCCACTGTAAATTTCAATTTTCTAAATACTGTCAGTTACAAATGCCTGGGATGCACCTGTAGTCTGCACCAAAGGACAGAACCCTCTGGAAAGCTTTGACTTTTGAGGGATGCACAGAGATCATCCGGAGCTCTGGAACATTCTGGAAAGGTTACTTACTAGCAACTGTAGCTCTCCAAATGTGTTGGCTCTCCAGATCCACACTGACCCTATCTTACCCCGCTCTACTTCAGAAATATAAACTGTGTGTGTGGAGTTAGAGATGATCTAAAGGACACATAAGGGAACGGACTTTTATACCCTCAGCACCAGAATAGTGAGTCTGAGGCACAAGTGTGCACACCCCTAACAGTTCACTGCTTTCAAAGGGTTCCATGGTTTGTGTGGCAGGACATATGATTTCTATAGTGTGTATTTGCAAGGGGAAATATTCAGAGAACAAGTTACTGGTAAGTAATGTTCTGCTTTTAAAACTTTACATTTGGGTACATTTCTAATTAGAATGATAAGGAAGGAGAGGGAAAAAACTTATGTTATATAAAGGACTCTGAATAATTAGGAATTGGAAAGAAAAAATTAACCTAAATGTGAGAATATATTTCTTGAATGTTTGGTGAGTTGAGTTAAATTCATCTCCTTCTAAATGTGATGGTCATAGCTAGAGTTATTTAAAAATGGACAAAGCACTCAAAATATACATTAGGGAACAATCCTATTGACAGGGAAAGGGACAAGATGACCTAATCGGTCTTTTCCATCCCTGATTTCTATTCTATTATTTATGTTTCTTTGTAGATGGATGATGACCGAATGGACTCCTTGTTCAAGGACATGTGGAAAAGGAACCCAGAATAGACAAGTTGCCTGTACACAGCAGCTAAGAAATGGAACCTTGATTAGAGCTAGGGAAAGAGATTGTCTTGGGCCAAAACCTGCTTCTGCACAGCGCTGTGAAGGCCAGGATTGTATGACTGTGTGGGAAGCTGGAGTGTGGTCTGAGGTGCAGTGTATGCATTATTCTCTATCTCCTATTGTTTCTTAAAAATTTCTAGAGATTTTGTTGGGACCCACATAGGGGGGTACAGAAAACTACAGTCCAAGTGTTATCTGTAACTTTTACTGGTAAAAGGTATTACCTCACATATATGGCATCAGAATTAGACAAGGATAAATCTACCTCAGTTTAACTGATTTGGAATAATTGATGTCTATTGAACTTTGACAAGTGGCACATCCCAGATTAAGGGGTTTTTTTTTTTTGGTCCTTCATGCCACAGCTCTAATCTCTCTGGAATTAAAGATGATTGAGTAATAACACCCACTACCTAGAGCAGAGGTGGGCAAACTACGGCCTGCGGGCTACATCCAACCTGTGGGACCCTCCTGCCCGGCCCCTGAGCTCCTGTCCCAGGAGGCTAGCCCCGGGCCCCTCCCCTGCTGTCCCCCCACCCGCGCAGCCTCAGCGCGTCGCGCCACCAGCGCAACACTCTGGGCAGCCGGGCAGCGCAGTTGCAGAGCCGCAGCCTGACCCGGTGCTCTGGGTGGCATGGCTGTAACACCGCCAGCCACCAGTGCTCTGTACTGCGCAGTAAGGGGGCAGGGAGCAGTGGGGGGTTGAATAGAGGGCAGGGGAGTTCGGGAGGGTGATCAGGGGGTGGGGGTGTGGATAGGGTTCAGGGCAGTCAGAGGGTGGGGAACAGGGGTGTTGGATGGGGCAGGGGTCCCTGGGGGGCAGTCAGGAATGAGAGGGGAGTTTGGATGGGGCGGCAGAGGGCAGTCAGGGGCAGGGAGTCCGGGGGTGGTCAGGGGACAGGAAGCAGGGGGTGGTGGATGGAGCAGGAGTACCGGGGGGGCCGACAGGGAACAGGGGAGGGTTGATGGGGTAGGAATCCCGGGGGGGCCATCAGGGGGTGAGATGCGTGGGGGTCGGATAGGAGGCGGGGACCGGGCCACGCCTGGATGTTTGGGGAGAGACAGCCTCCCCAACCGGCCCTCCATACAATTTTGGAAACCCGATGTGGCCCTCAGGCCAAAAAGTTTGCCCGCCCCGACCTAGAGTTTTCCCCTTTTAGCCAATTGCTGCTCTGAAACATTTTCAGAAGCCCAAATCCAGGTAGGTATTATTACTTCCTGACAGTGGCAGCTGTTGGGGACAAATAGGGCTACACCTCATCTATTAAATTCTCTGTACTTTGTTTCTATCTTACAATAAACAAAAACATTTGTTGCATATGCCTTTCTTTTCTCTCTTTTCTCTATCAACACAGTGGAGAGTAACAGAAAGTAGACTGGGGAAGGGGAATAGGGGTTGGCAGAGTCTAGTCCTTCAGTGCAGCAACATAGAGTACAACCAGGGGATGGAGGAAATGGCAGTGCCCAGTTTCTTCAGTCGCATAGAACTATAGAGTTCAGCCAGGAGAGAGATGGTCAGAGAGGACTGATAGAGGTTTAGCCCCTAAGAGGGCTCCTCCCTCCATTTTAAGTATAGGGCAATGCTGAGTGCTACACATGTTCAGAAGCTGTGTTTCCATTTCCCTGTGGTGCAAAATGAGGGTAGCCCCAGAGTCTGAGTATAGGCACAGGTCTAGTTGTAGATCTCCACCCGCACCTCAGGAGCAGTACCAGAGTCCCAAGAGAGAGAATCTGAGGCAGAGGGAGTGAGGTGGTGGCCATCCTGTGTTTGTAAGGAGGGAGAAAGTAGTGCCTGTGTTTAACGACGAAAGAGTGAGAAGGGGACCTGGCGAATGGGGCGGTAAAAGAGCTAGTGATCTGGTGAGCGGGTGGGCCTATGAACTGGCAGAGGTGGGCAGTTGAAAGGGAGAGGCTATGATCTAGTAAGGATGGGGTGCAAAGGTAAGAAGAGTGCAGGGTGAGCTGCCTGCTCATTTTCAGAAGGAGCCGAGGTGGGTTTACAGCAGAGGAACAATTGAGAGAACGGAATTTATTTATCAGGGAAGAAGAAAGAGCCCCAAATTGTTTAGTTGGTTGGTTTTATCTGGGAGATCAGTAATGATTGTGTGTGTGTGTGGGGGGGGGGGTCAGAAATAATTTTTAAGGAGCGAGGTGTTTCTAATCCCCAGTTCCACCATATGCCACTGCTTCTTGAACTTGCAATCAGCTTGGCAAAAGACATAGCTTTAACTCTTGAAGCAGTAAGGATGTTCTACTAGGGAAAGGCAAAACAGTAACAACATCTTGAATGAGAAATGTTATATTTTTTTGGCCATATAAGTGGGAATAGCTGAAAGAAAATGTGCTGATTAAGGCCTTCCAGTCAATAAATCTTTTGCCTCAGCTGTATTGTAGCACAGTTTCCACGTGTTATATATGCAATCGATTTTTTTTAATTTATTTTTTTAACTAAATTAGTGACATTTCATGTGGTAGAACAAATTGGATTACTGCATATAGATCTGTGATATTTACTTCTGCAATTTCAAAATTCATTCCAATTAAGGTCTGTTATATGCTTTTGTGGTTTGTTTGAAGTTTTGTTCTGTCTCATTCTTTGAAAAGTATTTAGAATTTCTTCAAGGATGTTTTATTTCACTTTTTGTTTCCTTTTTAGCTGCTTGTTTTATTTTGTGTGCATCTAATATATGTATGCATCTCTTTCTCATACATATGTATATTAAAGAGAGTGCCATTTATAGGTAAGGTTGCCTAAAATTTTTACTATAACTCTTTATGGTCAGCTGATCATACTTTTCCAAAACTTTTTCTTATCAGGATGGAATTTTTAGGCTCGGTGTCTTATGTTATTATGTCTTATGTTTTATGTTATTTTTATGCTCGGTGTCCTAATGTTATTCACGTAGCTGGATTAGCGTAACTTAAGTCAATTTACCCCGGTAGTGAAGACAAGCCCTCAGTCTAACATTGTTTTACCAGAATTTTATGTCATGGAAAGCAGAGGCTGCTGAGATCACTGGATTTATTATCAGCATATATTTTTTGTGTTTTGTACAAGTGTAAATCATATCTTTCTATATCCTGCAGTGCTCTGTAAAATGTGGAAAAGGAGTACGACATCGGACTGTGAGGTGCACCAATCCCCGAAAGAAGTGTGTTTTGTCCACAAGACCTAAAGAAGAGGAAGACTGTGAGGACTATTCCAAATGCTATATCTGGAGAATGGGAGACTGGTCTAAGGTGGGATATGACACTAATACCACATAATACAACAAAAACTATTTTTCCAACATGGTTTATTGGAATAAGTTTTATCAAAGATGCAACAGTTTTATCAAAGATTCAGCAATGTCCCAAATCAAGGAACAATGCAGCTGCAAATAAAATGGAACTATGTAGTCAAATTGTGACAAAAGAATAGACTTTAAGTAAAAAGTAGATATACTAGGCAAGTATAAGGCTATGTCTACACTAAACAGCTTTTAGCAACACAGATGTGCTGCTACAGCCGTGCCGCTAAAAGGCACACAGTGTAGCCGCTGTTTGTCGGCAGGAGTTAGCTCTCCTGCCAACAATAAGCTTCCACCCCCAACAAGTGGCGTTAGCTTTGTCGGCAGGAAAGTGCTCAAGCGGACAAAGTGTTGTTCACACCGGCGCCTGTCGTCAGCAACATTTTTGTCCTTCGGGGGGGCGTGTTTTTATAACACCTCTGAACGACAAATGTTTTGTCTTTCACTTGCCAGGGTAGACAAAATTCAGGTGAAAATTGTAAAACAGGTAGCCTGGAGCATGTAATGTAGCACAAGTGTAATTGTACTAATATAGCTTTAGCTCAAATCAATGGAAGTGTGTAACTAGCAACACTGATAAGGAAATACTTTCTCTTTTCAACAATATAAACCACAAACATAAGAAAAGCGAAGGAGTGTGTGTGCAAAGACACCAGAAAAAGAAAAAAGTATAAAAATCTCTGAAATCTCCTGTCCTTCTTGGCTGTGATGTTGATACACTGTTGGGCAAAGCAGTGGTTACCTCTAGTTTGTGGTCTATGTATAGTCAGTTTTCTTGAGGATTTATTAAGATTTTCTTGCCCCCATCTGACTTGTCATCCTGCTGGTGCCATCTATTAGGTGCTGAGATTAGTGCCAGTGCACTGAGTTTTTGTTCACAACAACAACTTTCTGACCTAGTGTCTGCTGACCTGGTGGATAGACAATTGGGCATGCAATGTAACATATTGCTGTGAGATGCCTCTTTGTATGAGTCACCTATTTCCTTGTGCCTTTCAAGTCCATCAGTGGGCATAGTCTTGGATGTTCTGTGTCCTGATTCTGTCATGCTGGCTGGTTGTGCTGCATGGCCTTTGGTACTGTGATGCAAGTGTACTTGGTGCAGTGAGGATATTCTAATTTACATTACCGAAGGATGAGCATATTTTCCTCTGGCCTTGATAACAATCCTTTTTTTCTCCAGCACATACTTTTTTCTGACTTCCATTTCTCATTTAGATGTCCTACCATGTAACTCTGGTCAATTAGACTCCTTTTCCCCCACTGTAGGATGCCTGGGCATCTCATCTTACACATTTCATTTATTTACACTACCAAAATGCCTACAAGTAAGTTGAACCTCCCTGATTGGTTAAGACATCTTTACTCTACCACATAATTTGTTAATATTCAAATCAGTTCCACATAATCCATTTTTTATCTAGTATCCATTTAATGTTGCTTTAACTAAACTCCCAGTAGACTCTGAAGTGGATTATTTATTTAGCATATAGGCCCTGATTTTAATTTCTCTGCAGAGACATCAGTTTAAAATATGCCATACCTGAATTTCCTAATTTTTTTCCTGTTGTTTTACTGTTCCATTGCTAGAATATATAGCAACATGAAGTCATGGCATAAATATTAATGTGTCTGCAATGAAGGAAACAAATGGAAAGCTCAGATAAATGTTAATCCTTGTTCACTGCTGTTGGTTTCAGTGCAGCCTCTTGTGTTCACTGTTTTTGCTCTTTAGGATCATTCTTGACATAGACAGAAGGCTGTTCCTTTGAGCAGAGCCAAATTCCCCCCAAGTTTATGCCAAGACTTGGCTAGAGAAATTTAAATTACACTTCTCACACATTGAAACTGGAGGTATAATGTGATCCTTATTGGCTTTGCTGCTTCTCTTGAGCTCCTAAAACAATTTTAAAATTGAACTGGGGGTATTACTTAAAAGATATTATTATTTATTATTAATGTGATAATGGAATTTAATTAATTTTAGAACAAACACACAAAGATCAGATGATGATTATTGTTTTCATCATTTTAACCATAATGCCAACAAGATAAAGAAGAAACTGGGCAAAACTGACAGCTGCACTAAGGTCCATGAACACAACAGTTTTACTAAAATTCTGACTTTTTGTTTTAAAGTCTCCAGTATAATCTAGAATTTATGCTGAATTTAACTTCATAATAGCTCTTAGGTTATGTGAACACTGCAACTGGGACATGTGATTCCCAGTACAGGTAGACAAACTCACCTTATTATCTCTCCTTTATCTAGTGCGCTAAAAATAGCAATGTGGACATTGTTGCCCATTGGGTGCTACCCAAGCTCAAACCTGCTATGTCCTAGGTACTTTCGAAGGACTTAAAAAGGATCATCCCTCCTCCAAGGAGTTCACAATCTAAGGATGACTGAGTAGATAGATAGGTACTGAAAGGACAATTTATATGCCATTTATATACAGATCAACTTGATTGACTATATGTAGCACAGTGGAAGTAAGTTTTTAAGAGGGACTAAAATGTGGACAATTTAGGGGCCTTGTGGATGAACTTAGGGTAGTCGTACTGTGTATAGGCAGCTGCATGGAAGAAGACCCAGAGTTGATAGTGTGAGAAGGTGGCATGCGGAGAGGAACAACATGAGGCTTGACAAGGGAGCATAAATAGGGAGGGGTACAGTTATGTAGAATTTTGAAAGTACAGTAACTCCTCGCTTAACGTTGTAGTTATGTTCTTGAAAAAAAGCTACTTTAAGCAAAACAATGTTACGCAAATCCAATTTCCCCATAAGAATTAATGTAAATGGGAGGGGGCTAGGTTCCAGGGAAAACACAAACACACACACATACACAGTGTAAGTTTTAAACAAACAATTTAATACTGTATACAGCAATGGTGATTGTGAAGCTTGGTTGAGGTGGTGGAGTCAGAGGGTGGAAGAGGGTGGGATATTTCCCGGGGAATGCCTTACTTCTAAATGATGAACCAGCTTTTGGCTGAGCCCTCAAGGGTTAATCCATTGTTGTTAATGTAACCTCACACGCTACAAGGCAGCACGAATGGAGGGAGGAGACGCAGCTTGGCAGAGAGAGACAGAAACACACACCGTGTGTGTGCGTGTGAGAGAAGAGAGAAGAGAGAGATACAGAGACACACACCATGTGTGTGAGAGATGCACATTGCCCCTTTAAGTACGCAGAGCCCACTCTAAGTACATTGCCTTTTTAAGTAGATCAGCAAGTTGAGACGGCAGCTGCTGCCTGCAAGCTCCCTCCGTCCTGAGCCCTGTCCTGTCCCCCCTGCTCTGTGGAGATGGGGTAAAGGAGTGGGGGGCAGGAGAGGGGAAGGGGGGACACCCTGACATCAGCACCCCTTCCCCCCTCCCACAGCAAGCAGGAGTCTCCTGGGAGCAGCTCCAAGGCAGAGGGCAGGAGCAGCACATGGCAGTGGGGGGAGGGACAGCTGAACTGCCAAGCAACTGATAGCCTGCTGGGCGGCTGAAGCACAGGGAAGTAGTATGGTTGTATTGCGAAAAGCAGAGGGATGAGTCAAATATAACACCCAGGCGATGGGCCAGAGTGACTGGGATGATAGTGGTTTTGTCAAGAGTGATCAGAAAGGAGAAGGTTTGGAGAGGGAGGGGGGTAAGGAGCTCATTTGGTTAAGATATCACAGTAAACTCCAAATTGAACTTGAGTTTTTATGTAGTCATTCAACTGCAACCCACCACCCTGCAGATGAAGTCCATGGCTCAGTCCATTTCAACTGATATGTATAACACTGTGTATGTGTAGTGCCTTGTGGAAATCCAAGTGACAACAAGTTCTTTCTCAATTAACTAAGACTTGGCTGAGGAAAGACTGAGCAGGCAGAATAACCCATGGAGTGATCTTCCAGTTGAGAGCTCCAAAACATTGCTGTCAGTAGTGTGGAGTTGATAGGGCTCATTGAGCCACAGATTGTCTCTTTGTTCCATGTCTTCCCTGGGGATGTGAGGGGGCAAGAGACCACCAGGTGATTTCCCTAGTACCTTGAAAACAACGAAGAAACCAGGAATTGCCCTGTCTCCCTGCTACAATGGCCCAGATAGACTAGTACTGCAACTACCATGGCCTGAGCTGGAAGGAGAGATGCGACTAGGATTGGTGAAGGCTTGTTAGAAGGATGTGCACAAACCTCCTGCTCCTGCTCCCACAAGCAGCAGACAAGTAAGCAGTTAAGGCTGGCATCACTGGCAGAGAGGAGGGCCCCACTACCAATATGCAGCCAGTTTATACAGCAATGTAGGGATGCTATATCCTCTTCTGCCTTGTAAAATGGGCCCAGATTTGGTCAGTTGTCTTTTAATTTTTAAACCTTTGTGGAGTCAGAAAACATTTAGTCTTGACATCTACTGCCTTCATACTTGCTGTGTGAAACAGTTCTTGGCACAGAGGGGAAAGAGTGAAAGAGAAGTGCATTGTTTTTGCCACCTGTTCAAGAACCTAGGAAATTCAGCCTTTAAACTGTGCAGAGTGCTTCCATAGCAAATAGATGCAAATGGTTTAGTCTCATTCAATTGAAATATAAAGAGAAACTATGGGGCTTGTAATATTATTTAGGAGATTAGTTGTACTGAGAAAATAATTAGCCTTGTTTAGTTCTTTGGTTCCTAATCCAGAATTATTAGCTCTTTTAAATTCTGGGAACAGAACAGTACTGGCCACATATCAAAATATGAGATTGTTACTAGATTTATGGAGAAAGATATTATGTGACTTTTGTGAAATAATAGAAGTAAAAATAACCCTTGCATCATTGTAATAACGTTTATGTTAACTGAATTATACAGTTAGTTTCCAACAAATGAGGTATGTCTTTATTTTCAGATATGATGAATAAGCAAATAAGTCACAAACTGTCCATACAATCAAATAAAAGTGGGAGTTGTTTGTTCATTTTCAATTTATCATGTAACATTAGCGTAATTTGTTTTAGACAAATCTTTCTTACGGAGCAGTTCAAAACTACTTTATTAGTTTCTGCCTGGAATAAATGTAGTGTCATGTTGGGTTACAAAACAAGAAAGAGAGAGATTTACAGCACACAGATGAATTATATAGGATTTTAAAAGTGTGTGTCCATTTCATATTATATGTGCATAGAATCACAGGTAAGTGGGATATTTTGATAGTCTCATCTTAGTAACAAAGAGTTCCTGTGGCATCCGACGAAGTGGGTATTCACCCACGAAAGCTCATGCTCCAATACGTCTGTTAGTCTGTAAGGTGCCACAGGACTCTTTGCTGCTTTTACAGATCCAGACTAACACGGCTACTCTGATACTTGTCATCTTTGGCCTGGTCTACACTACCCCCCCACTTCGGACTAAAGTACGCAAATTCAGCTACGTTAATAACGTAGCTGAATTCGAAGTACCTTAGTCCGAACTTACGCGGGTCCAGACGCGGCAGGAAGGCTCCCCCGTCGATGCCGCGTACTCTGCTCGCCGAGCTGGAGTACCGGCGTCGACGGCGAGCACTTCCGGGATCGATCCGGGGCACTTCCGGGATCGATCCGGGATCGATTTATCGCGTCTTAACCAGACACGATAAATCGATCCCAGAACATCGGATGCCTGCCGCCGGACCCTACGGTAAGTGTAGACGTACCCTTAGTAAACCACCCTAGTAGCTACCATGTGGTGTTCTATTATTGCTAGAAGTCTTCTCACTGAAATTGAGGCTTTCAGGAATGACAAAGTAGTATCCAAAAGTAACAATTGGCCATAGCTCTGTGTTGTCTATCAAAACTGTTGGATCTATAAGGAGAATGGGTTTTATTGTTATGCATTTTTGTTGTGAGAGAGTCCCAAGGTTCCAATCTGGATTGTGCTCCGAACTGTAGAAAACACACAGGAAGACACAGTCTCTGACCCAAGAGGTTTATCATCTAAGACAGGGTTCTCAAACTGTGGGTCAGGACCTCAAAGTGGGTCGTGACCGCATTTTAATGCAGTCACCAAGGCTGGTGTTGGCCCTGAGCCCCAGCAAGTCTGAAGCCCAAGCTGTACTGCCCAGGGCTGAAGCCCAAGCCCCACCACCCAGGGCTAAGGTTACATGCTCCCTGCCCAGGGCAGAAGCTTTTGGGCTTCAGCGTTGCCCCCCACCCAGGGCAGTGGGGCTCGGGCAGGCTCGGTCTTCGGTCCCTCTTCCTGGGGTCATGTCGTAATTTTTGTTGTCAGAAGAGGGTCACAGTGCAATGAAGTTTGAGAACTGCGGATGACAAGTGACATACTAAGAGTGGCAGAGAAGGAATCAATCAGATATATACCTTTTGTACAGGGGTGAAAGTAACTTAAAGGATTTACCGGTATTCTGGAGTCCTGCGCAGGGGGCGGGGCCTCAGCGAGAAGAGGCGTGGTCTTGACCGGAAGAGGCGGGGCCTTTAAATCCCCAGGCCCTTTAAATCAAGATTTAAAGGGCCCGGGGCTCCGGCTGAAGTAGCGGCGGCTGAGAGCCCTGAGCCCTGGGGTAGCGGTGGCAGCCGGGAGCGCCCAAGGGTGGCTCTGGCAATTTAAAGGGCCCGGGGCTCCGCTGCGGTAGCAGCGGCTGGGAGCCTCTGGCCCTTTAAATCACCGCCGGAGCCCTGGGCTGCCACCGGGGCTCTGGCAACGGGGCTCTAGTGGCAATTTAAAGGGCCCAGGGCTCTGGACGCTGCTGGGAGCCCCAGGCTCTTTAAATCTCCGGCCTGGGGAAGCTGGTCCGGTCCGGCACAGCGTACCGGACCCTACCAGCTTACTTTCACCTCTGCCTTTGTATACATTTTATATATTTTTTTAAAATAGTGAAAAAACCCTTAGCATCAGAGTCAGCTGTACTTTTCTGTTCTTTCTTTTAGGCTTCATGAAAGTGGGCATCAAAGAGGGATTTGAAGGAGGACAGGTTATACTGTCTATAGATCAGTTTGGGAAGGGCATTCCATGTGTGTGGGAGCAGCAAGGTGCAAAGACAGCCATAGAAGAAGTGGGCAATTGGGTTGTCAAAGCAAGCATTGTCATGGAAAAGAAGAGGCAGGTCAATGCAAAAGGAAAGGAGAACAGATAAGTACAAAGAGGCGGATCTGTAAAGGTTAGAAAAGATGCTTGAACTTGATTTAATGGAAAAGAGATAGCGAGTGGAGAAATTTGAAGAAGAGGTGACATAGTCAGAACAGGCAAAAGAATGTTCTTTGCAATGGAGTTTGAGTTCACTTCGGTTATGTAAGGGAGACAGGCTGAAATACAGAATAGTATCTAGGTAAACAGGGCAGGAGTGAAAAGGTAAACTTCGGAGGCATCAGCATAAAGATGACAGCTGAAGCCATGTGAATGCATGATAAGATCCCACAAGGAATAGGGGTTTTGAGAATACATGAAGGTACTATGTATTTTTTACTCACCTCTAGTAAAAGGAGAATAAGAGTGGATACTGAAAAATAGAGAAATTATAAAAATGTTCTATAGGAGATCTTTAAAAATGCATCTTTGTTTCAACATGTAAATAGTAGTATATATGAGCTTATTATCATTATATATAGAGAGAGAGAGAGAGAGAAATTTTGAATCACAGGGCAGTTTTACAAATTTCCTACACTGTCCCTTCCAGTCTGCTAGAGCCACATCCTGAGTTCTAACTATAGCTTGAAACTTTAAACTATGTAGTCTGGCTTCCATTTTCTCTACTAAAGTTTGTCACTTTTTAAAATTGACATTGACAGGAGTGATTGGACTCTGTGTTACTGATCTAAGTAGAAATGCCTGTATAATCAACACAGACTTTTGATTGCAGTAAAGCAGAAGCAGCAGAAACCCCTTCATTAGTGGATGTGAATTTAAAGATATTTATTACAATATAGTTTATCTTAAGGTTTATCTTAAGGTGACTATGTTAAAGATAGAAACATCAGATGGACTTTATTTTGTATTGACTATAATTTGAAATATAATTGTCCTTCTATATTCTGTACAGATATCTTGCTAGTTATTTATCGGACTGTCATATTTTTGGAATATGATAGTTGTTGTTTTAATGCTGTATTAGACTCAGAGATCTAGCTAATGATCCCAGTGAGCCAAAGGTTTTCTTCCAATAGAAATTACCCAGTAAAATATTGTCAACAGCTACAGCCTATATTTTTTTGTCACACAAAGTATATCTCAGTATTAGACGTATTTCATTTGGTTAAAATACAGTATGTTACATGATTCAGTTTTGTAATTTCTATAACTATTGTATTCATTAATTAAACTCTGTTCCTCAAAACTTTGTCAGATATGACTATGTGAGGCAAAAGAGGGTATTTTTTAGTGGCCAAGGACGCTGCCTTGGGCAAAGTCCGAGTTTGAGCAGCCTGGGTCGGTCCTTGACCCAGACAGTGGTGGCTTAAATTAAATCAACAAAAAGGCAGTCTATAAACATAATATAAATGAGACCAAAAGAAAGCCCTTTGTCCTCAGGGCTTTTGTCCCCATCTTCTTCCCTTGTAATCCGGGAGGCTTTAACTAGCTCAGAGACAGCCTAATGCTGGCTCCTCTGGCAGTCTGACTGGCGAGTTGTTGCTCCCTTGAAACCTCAAGCTCTCATCCTCATTAGCAACAGCAGTGCTGAGGCATGTCAGTGGAGCCCCGGGGATATCTTTGGAAGCCACTAGTTGGCATTCAGGGGAGAAGGCACAGAAATCTTTGGTCACTTTGTGGATACCAGGCCACAAAAAAGTGCCAAAATTCTGGAACTAGTTTTGTCTTTTCCCCAATGACCTTTACACAGGGTATGGCATATGCCAAGTGAAGGAGTTTGCAGCAATATATTCTAGGCACCAGGAATTGTGTTTGAACCTCCTTCATCTGCTGGTCTTGATCCACCTAGTATAAAAGGTCTGTCTTGAGGGCAAAATGTGGATATTACCATGACCTCTGGGGTTCTATTTCCTTGTCATTAATCACAGCCATCTGCTCAAGTACTCGGTCCAAGGTCTGATCAGTTTTTTATTCCAGTCAAAAGTCTAAGAAGACAGTCAGCATCTCAGGGTTGAACTATGGCAGGGGGGGTCTCCCACCAAGCTTGTAGAGAGTGTTTCTCATAGTCCTCTTCTCTGATTTGGCTAGTTCCTGGGTCTGAGTGCTCTGCTACACCTATGGCTGCAGTGGCTTCATTCACTTCTTGTCGTTCCTTTCTTTCTATTCACCTCTCCTGCCAAGATTTCTCGTTCCAGAATCAGTAGAAAAATACCTAGAAAAAAGGTTCTCCATGTTATCCCACAGGCTAGCATCCTCAGGGGTAGGACCTGCAGGAAACTTTAGCAGCAGCTCCGGAAAGCATAGCCAATATTATTACCAGAAAGGGTAGGTGTGGGGGGGGGGCACACACACCTTCAGAGGCTCTTGTATGCCACAACATTCAGTTGCACTGTGGTGCTTGGATAGTGTCTGACATATCTGTGGATGCATTGTATGCAAATTTCTCCTATTGTAGGTAGCCACTCTGCTTCCACTAGTTCTCAGATGAATGTCTGGACACCACCAAAGTCTACAAGGGCCAGAGTTTCCTTGTCATTGACTTTTACCGTACCATAAGTTTTCCTGGGCCCCTTCTCCAGGCCCTATTTTTTGCCATATGCATGACCAAAAGCACATTCCTTGTATGGGCATTCCATATACATATGCCCCAGTTGGCCACAGGAGAAACAGACAACTGCATCCTGTCGCAGCCCGCTACTTTGGTTGATCTCCTCCTGTGAAGATTTAGGGTGTCCCTGTGCCTGGGCAGGTGGCTAGCACAGGTCCTTTTGCATGTTGGGGGTATTCATCTGTTATCTGGGAGGGCCTTAGGAGGGTCACAGACTGTGGGCTCTTCCTGATGCACAGGCATGTGCTAAGGCCTTCTTGGGACTCATCCAATGTTATTCCCTTCTCTCCCTGGATGCACATTTCTCCTCCTTGCTGTTCATAGTGGTCTATGGTTCCTCTCCGTTGGCCTCTCAGGAGCATGAGGCAGGTAGCTTCCTACAGCTTTTCCAGCTGGTGTCTGCAGACCCAATCTCAACCTTGCAGTAGGAGGATCTGTATGAACTGCTTGAGGATGATCAGCTCCCCAGCCTGGGGTCTTGTCCAGTTTCCAGCTTTAATCAGCACCAGCAGAAGCCCTTCAGCTTCTAGGCCACCATTTGAGGCCTGGCCTTGGGATTGTACTCTGATTCTGGAAGTGCTGACGGTAAGTTATGCCTAATCAATCCAATATAGCTTAATCAGTTTAGTCTTGGGCAGCCATTCCATCAAGACCTTGGTATGCTGCCTGACCTTCCCCCATCAACAAGACAGCTAGCCTGATGGCCCACTTCTCTAGGGGCCATTATGATGCTGTTGCTACTTTCTCAAAGGTTACGTGGAAGGAGTCTGTGTCGTCATCTGCTATCATCTTGAGAAGCGTCAGGGCCAAGGGCATTCCCTGAATCTCAGGAGGTTTGTCTCCTGACATTGAGGGATTTGAGCGGCTTTTTAAAGACAGCAGGTCAGTTGTATATTATAGTAACTGTTAGTGCATTGTCATCTGCTTGAACAGCTGCTGTAGTCACTACTGTTGCTGTGATTACAAATAGACTAGCCACTGTAGGAGCTGATTCACTTCTATGGGGATTTTTGTTTGTTTATTTCCACCCTTTCAGGGACTAAAAATCCCATTTCTGGTACCACATGTCAGCAGCCAGGAATACCGCCTTGGGCAATGTGCTAGTTTGAACAGCCTGGGTCGCTCCTTGACCCAGGCAGAGGTGGCTTAAAAGAAAGCCATTGGTCCTAAGAGTTTTTGTCCCTGTCTTCTTCTCTTGGAATCTAAGCAGCTCAGAGACACCCTAGTGCTAGCTTGTCTGGCAGGGACGTGTTGCTCTCTTGGAATCACAAGTTCTTCTGCCCTCTTTCTTCCTGTTTCTCCCTCTTTATACTTGGGCTTGTTTGCTGCAGCAGCTGAGATGTGTCTCTCCGTAAATGACCTTTCTCACAGCTAAGCTGGGGGGCGAGGGCTGGTTTTGCTGTTTGTAGGAAAAAGACAGGATTCTCAACCCCTGCCTGCCTGTGTTTTGTGTGGGGTTTGTAGATCCTTTCACAGTATTGTTTAAAAAAAACAAAAGAAAAGAAGAACACCAAGAAATTTACACGCATTCTCCTGTTCCAAAAATCAAACCTCGAACAAGCATCAAGAAATGTAGCCCGGAGTAGCTTTACTTTATGGGATGAATTTTAACTTCCTCGTAGCTAATCTTCTCCTCATGATCCACTGCAGATGCGTGTAAATACTAAACTGTGACCACATTTGTACGTTAGTATGACATCTTGTCTTCTCTTCAAACATTAAATATCTACATAATGTTTATTTTAGTACCTCACAACACATAATTGCCCTTTTAATATAATGTTCTAGTACTTCAAACTAATGATGGTAGACTTAGTTTTCTTGTAAGTTTCTAGTTGAAGAATAAAATAAAGGTGTGTGATTGTGGAACTTCTGGTAGAAAGCATCATGCATAGTTTGAATGTATACATAGTGCCATCACATATACTAAGCACTAAGAAACATACAAAGAACAAATACAATTTTCATGAAAATGTAGAATAGGATAGTTATTTTTAATAATAGTATTACATTGGCTTTTTAAAAATACTGTATGCTTGAATTATATAAATGATTGCAAAGTCTGAATTTTGAGAGAAATTGGGATGTCAAAAAAAGAAAAAAAAACTAAAATAGTTTTTTTTAAAAAGGGGGTTACTTCAACTACTTATATACAAGCTGTGAAGGTCATATCAAGAAAACTATTGGAGATGCAAGATACTTTAAAAGGTTAGTTCTTGGACTAGCTTGTTCTAGACCTACAAGAAGAAAGGCTACTCTTGTACTGTGTAACACACAGAAGTTGTTTCAGGAAGTGTGGGTGAGCCACTGAGTGGCCAGAGGCTACAGTATAATTAATTTTGACATCTTTGCAGGGGGGAAAAATCATACAATTAAATAGCACGGTGATATTAAAGTTCAAGAAATTGCCTTTTTTAAAAAAGAAGGGAATTAGAAATAGCCTAAAGGGAAAAGATAGGAAATTAGAACCAGCATGAAGGCTGTTAAAGAATACCTTATTATAATTACCAAACAAAGCAAAATACAAAGTGGAAGACAGGGGGAAAGTGTGGTTAAACAGCAGGTACAAGTCTGTGTTTAGATCAATAAATATTTTTTTAAAAGAAGTCCAGTCCAAACTATAATATAATAGAAAATAATTTTGACAGAATGTAGTTTAGGAAGTGTAGCAGGGTCAGTCGCTTGCAAAGCACCCCCTCATGGCCAGAGGTCACTCTGTGGCACTCTGCCTCTGATTCTCTCCCACTTCAGGGCTCCTTGAGAACTGCACACAGGTTTTCTCAGTTAACACCCTCTACCCCTACCTGAGGCTGGTTTATTAACAGAAACAATTATTTTCTAGGGTCTGGTCTATACTACTCGCCTGAATCGGCGGGTAGAAATCGACCTCTCGGGGATCGATTTATCGCGTCCCATCGGGACGCGACAATCGATCCCCGAATCAACGCTCTAACTCCACCAGCGGAGGTGGTAGTAAGCGCCGCCGACAAAAAGCCGCAGAAGTCGATTTTGCCGCCGTCCTCACAACGGGGTAAGTCGGCTGTGATACGTCGAATTCAGCTACGCTATTCACGTAGCTGAATTTGCGTATCTTAAATCGACTCCCCCCTGTAGTGTAGATTTACCCTAGGTCACCACCACCCTTACCTGGGGCTGGTTTATTAACAGGAACAGTTTCTTAACAATCCTCAGGGTCCTAAAATACAAGACTATCACCACACAAAAGTTCATACTTAGCTCTAGTGTCTTCTCATCACCAGAGTTCTTTTTCTATCTCAGACTGTTCTCTCAGCCAGTCCTCCCTATTCTTCCTAGATGGCGCTCAGCCTTCTGACTTTGGCTTCCAGGCCCAAACTCAAAGTCTCTCTTGGAGGCCTCCTGCTCCCTGGGCTCTGGCCCCAAAAGCCCCTGGTTGTCAGTGTCTTCACTGCAAGAGCCATTCTCACTCATTGCAGTTTCCTGAACATACCTTTTCCTGAAGCTCCCTGCTGCCCTTTCTGGGGAAAACAGCTAATCATATAGTAATCAGAGTTGGGAGTTCCAGGCCCTCCAGACCTTAAGGGGCAAGCCATCCTGTTACAAGAAGGCTTGGGGAAAATTCTAAAAGCAAATAGACAAGTATAGTAAGAGAAATATTTCAAAGATATTTTAAGTACATCAGTAATAAAAGCTTGCAGATGAATACTTGCATCCACAAGAGCATCAGGGTGCAAATCAAAGAAGTTAAGTCCAACTAAGCTAAATCATTCTTTTGCATTGATCTTCACCAGACAGGATAATAGGGAAATACCTATCATAAGGTTATTGCTTACAGATATTGAAGCTGAGGCCTAGTCAGAGATAGAGATGTCAAATAAAAAGGTGATAGAAGAACTTGAGAAGTGAAACTGTAATAGATCACCAATACCATCTTCCAAAAGTGCCTGTTCAGCTGTAATTCCTCATTTCCCTGACTGGAATACGTTTTTAGGGCTTGCACTATGCTGTAAAGCACATTAGAGAGGAGTAGACTGTGCTGGCGTGAACTAAATGGTACCTACTTCGCATTAACATAGTCCTGACTATGTGCAGGATAATGTGAGATAGGTACCTTTTAGTTCATGCCAGCAAGGTCTCATGGGGCAGTTAGAAGGCAGTATATTAGAGCACACTACAGATGACGCCTCTCTAATGTGCTTGACTGCATCATATAGACAAGCCCTTAGACAAGGTATATCTTAACTTCAGGGCTTTATGAACCTTGATATGTCCATTTGTGGGATTTTTATAAAGAAACTCTGCTGAACCCAAAGACACAAGAATCAGCCCCCTTCTCTCCTTCTCACTGACCCATGCACTTTATTTTTTTGATGTCTTCTGTGAGTTCTCTCCAAGTGAGGTCCACCCTTAGGATTTTTGAGTGAGTGAGTGAGTGAAACTTAATTGACTAATTTTGTGCCCCTACTACATTTAATTAATTCATTTTAAATAAAAATGGTGGGGTGTCTTTGAGTCCTATCAATTTCCTTTGCTACAGGAAAGGAGGAGCCTAGCTGTTGTAGCGTTTATTCAGTGCTGTCTGGCAACATCTGGACTTAACAGATAGCATGAAGCGAATGAAGATGGAGATGTTTCTGCAATTTTTAGCAAAGTAGCTGCAGCTTTATTTAACACATTCAACTAGCAAACCATACAAGATCACTCCTGATGGGTAATCTGTACTGCAGCTGCAAAGATGGAAAAGGACAGGAAGTAGCCAATCCAGACTGCCTTCCTGCAACCCCTGGAGGCTTGCATCTAGAACCTCCCTAACTCTCTAGGACATGACCAGTCCACCAAAACCAAGGCCCATGTAAACCAACTTATTCTAGGGCTTGCCAGTCCCAAGATCCTGGTTTAGATGTAAAGTGAAGCTGCAATGTAGTGCTTTTGGAAATAAAGTTTATTACAATTCCTGTAGCAGTACCGCCATTTTACATGCACTTCCTGAAGACCATTTAATATGAGGGAATTCTGATTCCTTTTCTTACAGTATGAATTTGTTTGCTCTGTGGGGAAGTTAAGATTGCAATCGTTATTTAGGTGGGACTTTGTGGTATCTTACTGAAGTGCAACACTTTCTCTAAACTTCCTGAGATTTTAATGTTTGTTTGGGTTTCTTTCCTCAACTCTTAATATTCTTGAAAGGTAATATGCCTGTAACCATATCTATTTTTTGTGGGGGAATTCTCCCTTTTTTTAAAGGTCCTATGGTCCACTGGAGCAGAGCTCTGTTCCATCAGGTCCTCCTAGGACTGCAATGTTTTCAGTTTGTGGGCTAAACATAGTATGTCCAAAAGATCAAGACACCACAATCAATAATGTGGGACAAATTCTCTGCCCTGTTTTCCTCCTTTTAGTCCTGCTTAGACAGTGCTAAGGGAATAGAAGCTATCTATGGGGGAATCCCCATGCGTAGTATAGCCAGCTCTTACATTTTCCTCTCTGCACTCCATGGTGCAGAGTGCAGTTCAGGAGTTTCGGGGTGACTAAAATACACTGTGCATCAGCTATCCCTATCTGACATGTGGTCCCTTTGGAAACAATAGCCAGATGGCATAACTTACAGCAGACCCCTGACTGCTTTGATTTGACTTTCCTGTCACAGAGGATGAACTCAATAAGCTTATTATGCCTCTAGAGACTCTTTGGGGGTATCCCCCTTGCATACCTCAGGAGATCCATGGGAATGGGGGAATGTTTCCCTGTTCCTCTTTCTTTCTTTCATATAGATCTCAGGCGGTCTGCAGGAAGAAAGGCTTGGATGAGAATGGTGGTTGGGGGCAGTCTACTGAGGGGGCATTCTCCTGTTTTGCTAACCAAAAGCTCATTTTAGGAGACCCAGGGAATGAAGAACCCCTAACCCCTCTCCCAGGGGGAAGGGATAGCTCAGTGGTTTGAGCATTGGCCTGCTAAACCCAGGGTTGTGAGTTCAATCCTTAAGGGGGCCATTTAGGGATCTGGGGCAAAAATCTGTCTGGGGATTGGTCCTGCTTTGAGCAGGGGGTTGGACTAGATGACCTCCTGAGGTCCCTTCCAACTCTGATATTCTATGATTCTAAGGAAGGTGATTTGGGTGCACAGAGAGAAACACATTAATGAACTAGCAAGGTTATTGACCTTACTCCTGCTTTGAGCTCTTACATCCTCTGATTATCAAGAAAATGCAAAGCCTCAAGATCCTATTGAACTCATTTCTAGATACACACATAACAATAATGCCAAGCATAGCTTTCACTTTCATCTTGCCAGGAGAGTACCTCTCACATGAGATCCTAGCTACTGAGATCTATATGTTTTTCACCTCCTAGCTGATTACTGTAATTCACTCTGTTTCAGACTGAATACAGTTACATTACACAATGAAGCTCCAGCTTATGCAGAATACAGCAGCATGGCTCTTGAAAAAGAAAAACATAACAAACACATCATACTCTCCACTGGGTCTCCACTTGGTACCGAAGACAGTTCCAAGTACTGGTCGTAATATTTAAATTCCATAGTGGAATAGTGCTCGTCTGTTTTAAAGGACAACTTTTTATCCACAAATAACTAAGACAGCTTTTCTCCATGGGAATGCTAACACTGATGGAGCCTAGGTTCAAATTCTCAAAAGCAGGGGCTGAGGGTTATTCCATGATAGGCTGCATCTATAGTATGACTTACCAAGATAAGATGGAGCCCAAAGTCTGGCTACAATACAGAAGACACTTCTCTGCAGCAGTCGTCTTGCACTAATGAAAAACAGGAAATACAGTGAAAAAGAAAAGGGAAGGGAAACAATTAAAAATCCAAGTAAATGTGGTTAAAAATAGGAAGGGGCCAAAACAGGATTTTCACAGCTAAACTTAATGCAGGTACTTGGCATCTTGATACTGAGGTGATGGGTGTGTTACAATTGAGTGTGGCAAAGATCTTCCTACGATTGAGGCATGAAGAAACTCAGACTGCATCATTTATTTGTATTCATTATTCCACCTTCCTTGTGATTAACTGATACACAAATATCAGTACAAATAAAGTAGATATGGTTTGGGACATAAACAGCTATAGCAAAAGCTGACTAGCTTGATGAACAACTTTTGTGGATATTTTTAACCTCATTTAAACAAAACCATTTATACAAACAAGTACACTGTATGATCTAATATCAGCCCTCAAAACCAAACTACATTAAAAATGCAAAGTGAACAAAAAATATTGCAAACCTTCAAACCTTATGCACTGTTATCAATTTTTGATTCTTCAGTATGCTTGTTTCACACTCACTTTATTAAAAGGTTGAAACTCCTTGAATGCTGGAACTGACAAACCTATACATAAATGATTAGGAATGCTGTGCTAGTAATTTCCAGTAGAACTCATCATTGAGTTTCCTTATAAGAACATCTCTCTGCATTTTGAATGTTACTTAGACTTGTAAAACGCCTTTTTGAGCAGTCTATTTATTCTTGAAGACAAATTGTCCAAGTCAATTCTGTTAACATTGTCACAAATTGGCGCTTCTTATTGTAGATTGTATCAGATCCTGTAATGATTGCCTATTATTTTGGCTGAGAGACACATTTTGACCGTTACTGACCGCCAGTTACAATTTTCCCCTTAATTTAGGAATTCCTGCTTCTTACTGAAGCCAGCTGGAAACAACTAAGGCATTACAGCACCTTTCTCAGCTGTTGGCCATGGTAATATGTATTCTCTCCAAAATATATATCTTTGGCAGGAAACAGAAAGAAGGAGTCTCGGGTAATCCTTGTGCATGCCAAGTGTAAGCATTGTTATATTTAATGGCTAGATTTCAGTCCCTGAAATTATGTTTAAAATAAGTTCAAAGGTAGGCAAGTATTCATATAGAATGTGTAGTTTTCATGAAAAAAAAACTTTAAAAATAGCTTTTCACTATATTTATCCAGGAATGTTTTTTTAGAGGCTTTAACAGGAATGTTTTACATGACTTGCAGCTTGAATGGTTTTACAGTACCTTTAGGACTGTGTCCAAAACTGCCAGATTAACAGCCACATAAAAAAACTCTGGCTGCATATTAGAGCATTTAGTCTAAACCTACAAACACAGTTGTCCTACGGGAATTTTTGCTAATCAGCTACATGGCCTCAAAATGTAGGTCACCTGAACAGTCAGAAGTAAGAAATAACTAGAACAGCACAAAAATGAACTACAGCGTGTGCAAGTGTGACATTCTTTTTTGGCGGGGGAAAAAATCAGTGAGAGAGCATTCCCCAGTACATAGTAATGAAGAGTAGGTTGAAATTAAATTAGGATTTACAGAGGACACCGCTGAACCTCCAGACTTTACTAAGGAATTGGTGGGAGTAGGGCTGTTTTACATATACTTAGTTTAATTATTTCATTAATGATTTTGACTGCATAGATTTTCTGATTACATTCATTGCCTAACAAATTAGCATGGAAGATATTGATAGTCATAAGTGGGATCTTATTTAATTAAATAATTTTAATCCTGTCCTCCAAAGCACTACATCCCCTCCCAGCTTGGTATTCTTTGCAAACTTTATAAGCATACTCTCTATGCCATTATGTCAATCATTGATGAAGATATTGAATAGAACCGGATCCAGAACTGACCCCACTCGTTATGCCCTTCCAGCATGACTGTGAACCACTGATAACTACTTTCTGGGAACAGTTTTCCAACCAGTTTTGCACCCACCTTACAGTAGCTCCATCTAGGTTGCATTTCCCTAGCTTGTTTATGAGAAGGTCATGTGAGATAGTAACAAAACCCTTACTAAAGTCAAGATCTACTGCTTCCCCCCATCCCTGCATCTCCCTCTCCAACTCCTGGGCCTTTCTCCTGTCTGCTTTCTTTCTTCATATGGTTTGCAGTACTAATCCTCCAGGCCCTCTGTTCAAGGTCTGATGTCACACTGGCTTACAGGATCTTGCTAAACATGTCATACTGAGTCCTCTTCTTTCTCATCTGACTCAGGCATTCCTGGGTATGGCGGGAATACCTCAAGGCTGCAACAACTGCAGATAAAACACAGAGGTACCACTGTCATAACAGAAAGTGAAAGTTAAGGTTCAGAACTCCCTTCCCTTAATTGCGCTGTTAAACAATAATAGAATACCATTTAGTTAAATATTTTTGGATGTTTTCTACATTTTCAAATATATTGATTTCAGTTACAACACAGAATACAAAGTGTACAGTGCTCAGTTTATATTTATTTTTATTACAAATATTTGCACTGTAAACCACAAAAGAAATAATATTTTTCAATTCCCCCATTGCAAGTACTGTAGTGCAATCTCTTTATCATGAAAATTGAATTTACAAATGTAGAATTATGTAAAAAAAAACCTGCATTCAAAATGATAAATAAAAGAAATAGTCTTTTTCAATTCACCTCATACAAGTACTGTAGTGCAATCTCTTTATCATGAAAGTGCAACTTACAAATGTAGATTTTTTTTGTTACATAACTGCTGTCAAAACCGAAACAATTTAAAACTTTAGAACCTACAAGTCCATTCAGTCCTACTTCTTGTTCAGCCAATCGCTCAGACAAACAAGTTTGTTTACATTTGCAGGAGATAATGCTGCCCCCTTCTTGTTTACAAGGTCACCTGAAATTGAGAACAGGCATTCACATGGCACCATTATAGCCATCATCACAAGATATTTACGTGCCAAATGCCCTAAAGATTCATATGTCCCTTCATGTTTCAACCACCATTCCAGAGGACATGCATCCATGCTGATGACAGGTTCTGCTCGATAACTATCCAAAGTGGCGCGGACTGACGCATGTTCATTTTCATCATCTGAGTCAGATGCCACAAGCATAAGGTTGATTTTCTTTTTTGGTGGTTCAGGTTTGGTGGTGTAGTTTCCACACTGGAGTGTTTCTCTTTTAAGACTTCTGAAAGCATGCACCACACCTAGTCCCTCTCAGACTTTGGAAGGCACTTCAGATTCTTAAATCTTGGGTTGAGTGCTGTAGCTAGCTTTAGAAATCTTACATTATCTTCTTTGCATTTTGTCAAATCTGCAATGAAAGTGTTCTTAAAACAAACATGTGTTGGGTCATCATCTGAGACTGCTATAACTTGAAATATATGGCAGAATGTGGGTAAAACAGAACAGGAGACATACAGTTCTCCCCCAAAGAGTTCTGTTACAAATTTAATTAACACATTTTTTTAACACGCTTCATCAGCATGGAAGCATGTCCTCTACAATGGTGGCCGAAGCATGAAGGGGTATACGAATGTTTAGCGTATCTGACACTTGTAATGCAGGCTACAAAAGTATGAACTCCTATGACATTGTAAATATAAATCCAGCAGCATTATCTCCCATAAATGTAAACAAACGTATTTGTCTTAGTGATTGGCTGAACCAGAAGTAGGACTGAGTGGACTTGTAGGCTCTAAAGTTTTACATTTTTTTGTTTTTGAGTGCAGTTATGTTAAAAAAAATTTACATTTGTAAATTGAACTTTCATGATAAAGAGATTGCATTACGGTATTGTATGAGGTGAACTGAAAAATACTATTTCTTTTGTTTACCATTTTTACAGTGCAAATATTTGTAATAAAATAGTATAAAGTGAGCACAGTATACTTTGTATTCTGTGTTGTAATTGAAATCATTATATTTGAAAATGTAGAAAAACATCCAAAATATTTAATAAATTTCATTTAATAGTCTATTGCTTAACAGTGCGATTAAAACTGCAATTAATCACGATTAATTTTTTAATCGTGATTAATATTTTTGAGTTAATCACGTGAGTTAACTGCAATTAATTGATAGCCCTAGTGGAAACCTGAGGTTCAACCACTATGGAATTGGATCTCTGGGTGGCAGCCCCCTACTTCCTAACTATGTTTACAGGACAGGCCCACTGGTGACAGCACCTGTAAGACCTTTTCTTCTAGCAGCCTGTGACAGTGGCTGATTAAGTAACTCAAAAATAGCTCCTTCAAAACAAAGAATTATTTATTCATCCACAGATACACAGCAGGAAAAGCAAAGGGTAAACAAAATAAAGATCTATATTCATATCTCCCTTTAATCTCTTCTTCCAAACTTTGGTAAGTCCCATTCATACAGTTACTGTCATCTCTTGGACGGGAAACATACCCTGCACTGCTGCAGCATGCTCTCTGTGTTATTCTCTGTTAGAGACTCACCTCCACCCACTGCTGACAGCCCACTCAACCCTGTCTCTTCCCTAGATCAGTATCTTTAAGTTTTTACTATCCTCTGTGATCCTAGGTTTGGACTTGGGAGAATAATTTTTTCTAGCCCAGTTGAAGCCACATAGGGGTACATTTCCCTAGTTAATAGCTTCCCTGTTGTTTCCCCTAAGGATCCTTGGCACTTTCTATATTATCTTATCTTTGCCATTTTTTGTTGTTTCCTGTGAGCTTGTCCCTTACAGCCTCCTTTGATTTAACTCTACTCAGACAGGCAAGTTAATATCACATAGCTGCAAATGCTATTTATAAAACAAAACACAAAACCCACATATTTCCCTCATTTTTCACAGTACTATTGTAGCTGCTTTACCATAGCAAACAGGCCTGCAGAAATAGAGAACTGTGCTACGTTGCTAACTTGAATGATGTCTCAATAAAGTGTATGTTTGTCATATCTAAGTTGAATTCAAGTTTGGATTTCTGCTCCAAAGACTGGCGTTGATAGATCCAGGGCATGTTAAATAAGGTATCTGAAACATATAGTAACTTGTTCAAGAAATTAAGATTTAAATAAAAATGTTGTACAGGCCATGTGTGTCTTTTATCTACATGAACACAAAGTACCAGAGCCCCTGACATCCATTTACAAGAGAAACATATCAAGTGATTTTCTGTTGCAAAACATTTAATAAAGTATATAACTGCAAAAAATGGATGAAATAGATCTAGATCTAGCAGAGAGGGAACAAATGGCAATGCTGTATCATTATTTTGCTATGAAATTACACTTAAAACAATGGCACATATGTGACTAGATAATTAATGTACATGTGTCTCATGAGATTCTATGAACATAAAGTCAGCAAAGGAGGAAGGGCGTGTTTCACAAGTTCAGATTAGATTTCATGTCCATCTGTGAGGCACTGCCCTAGTTTGCCTTCCAGGATTTTATTTCACAGTCATTTTTATGGAAAAAGAAAGCTACTGTTACTGTACTATTTTTTTCTGACACCATTCACCTTGGCAACAGTAAAATGGCAAGGCTGATTGGGTTCTGACTACACTGTCAGTTCTTTGTGCAAGTTTGATTGTGTGGTGTAATGTACTTGCGTGCATCAGGTCATTTTGATAAGATTTAGCTGCCATGGAGCCTAATCTTGATTCTAAAGCCTGAAACGTTTTTTCCACACTTCCTATGGAATTTAAGATAAGTGTTTTGGCAAAGCTCCACCCACTCCATGACCAGCTGGCACATCTATTTCTTCTCAAATGTAGAAAGTGGTCCATGCTAATATAATGTCAGGCTAACTCAGTTGAGCATGATCAATCAGGGACATCCATGGGGTGGCAAATTAACATTTCCACAGTCCATCAGCATGAAAAGTATGTGCTGTATCACATGATTCTTACTTGATCTGGCCAGTACTTTGTTAAAGGATGTGTTCAGGTTTGGGACCATAATAATCACTCTCAACTGTGCTGAAGAATGTCTGTCTGCTGCCTATGTGTGCTAGGAGTTATCTATTCTTGCTTTTAATCACACCCAATGTATTACATGGTTCTGGTGGGTATCCGAGAGAGAACAACTGTTCAGGCTCTCTTTGCTGTGGTTGTGTTTGTCCTACTTTCAACCATTGCCTAGTCTTGATTAGGATCCAAACGTTTGTCACTTAATTGGTTGGTGGCGTGTGATATACAGGAGGTCAGACTAGATAATCTGGTGGTTCTTTCTGGTCTGAAAGTCTATAACTATAACTAATTTACCGAGTGTACAATTTTACAGTATAGTGTCAGTTGCTAACATGAAATTACCTTCATGCAGAGCTCCAGTGATGTTTGCTTTACTGTTATATATCTTGGCACAAAGGAATGATTTCCTACAGTACAGGTGCCACTTGAAGAGTACATAAGTTGCCTATCTACAGCCATGGTCATGTTCTGTTGGCACCACTTCTATAGATTCCATATTATACCCATGGAGATTTGTCTCAGTAGATGTGAGAACTTCATCATGGCCTGTTGCAGGATTATACACATGAAAAGGCATGCTACATTTAGTGTGGATGGAGCTCTTCAGTCCTTGACTTCCTCTCTTTTTGGGTTGGAGTCCCCTCTTATTGTGAGTTTGTGCCACATATATGGTTGCCACATCTCTCCTGTTGTTTGCCTATTCTTTCTCCCTGACCCAACTTCTTCCGTTTATTTTCCCTTTTTCTGTGTATATTAGTGGGGTTTGATTTCAATTTTTCATTCTTATTTTCTTGTTACTGCTCTTCTAGGTCTCTCCTTCCCTTCTGAATCTCTCCCTTTTTCCTCAGCATCTTCCCACAAAACCTTCTCTCCTCTCTCTGTTTCTCTCCCCTTTTCTCTGTTCCTCTTCACACTTTCCCTTTGCATAGATCCCTTGAGTATGGGAAGGAAGAAAGTATCTATTAGGGTGCCTTAATCCTTGCAGGAGCTGAGAAGAAGCATTTCAGGCTGATGGGTCTTTGAAGAAACCAGAAGACAAACTTAAAAAGAATCGGCATCCACTCTGCTCATTGAGGGGAGCAATTTAGCAGTGGGGTTGGGAATATGGCAGGATCTTCATCGTCCACTCCTCCTCCTCTCCAGTTTCTGTGAGCATATTCTGTTGCTCCACCCATTCTCTTTTTGTTGCCTCCCTAGGGAAAATTCAGAAATAGGGATGGGAGAGCAGGCCTTGGAGCTCAGAGGCTTCTTTTGCTTTGCTTTTTCACCACTGGTGCTTCAAGATGTGTTCCTGATTGTAACAAGTAGATGGAACCAATGCCCAATCCTGGCAAGGTTTTATAGATTTTTTGGGGTAGGGGAAGAGCTATAATCCATAGGTTGGGAATTGCTGCCGTAAGTATTAGACACTACCATATTTTCTAGTTTACTTGTTTTAAATCAATTTTAATTTATGAAACCATGAATCTGCCTGAAATCCAAGCGCCGCTGAGGTCAAAACTTCCATTGGGTCAGGATTTCACTCCAAGTTTTTACAGGAAAAAAACAGAATTCTGACACATGCTTTTCTTCCATCTGTTGTAGTGTTCCATTACCTGTGGCAAAGGAATGCAGTCCCGAGTAATCCAATGCATGCACAAGATCACAGGAAGACATGGCAATGAATGTTTTTCCTCAGAAAAGCCTGCAGCATACAGACCCTGCCATCTTCAACCCTGCAACGAGAAAATTAACGTAAATACGATCACATCACCCAGGTTAGGTAAGCTGGAAAAAAGCCATATGACAGTGCAGAAGTTATCTTTTTCTGTCTTTCCTTATGAAGGAAAATGATGGTCCTGTGATTAAAAGCACAAGGCTGGGATTTAGGTGATCTAGATTCTATCCTTATATCTCCTGTAGAATTATGTGTCACTTTAGGCATGTCATTTTAACATCTCTGTGGCTGTGTTTCCCCATATGTAAATTGAAGATAAAAATAGTTTGCAGGGGTTTCATTAAACTT
Source organism: Terrapene triunguis (assembly GCF_002925995.2). Classification (NCBI taxonomy): domain Eukaryota; kingdom Metazoa; phylum Chordata; order Testudines; family Emydidae; genus Terrapene; species Terrapene triunguis. The sequence goes on along the minus strand of NW_020664464.1, from coordinate 27,299,610 downwards.
AATTCATAAATGTTTGTAAAGCACACTGGTATCCATGAAGGGGATGTGATGTGGTATTCCATCTTATTATTATTACTAAACATCAAAATGTAAATATCATTATATTGGTGTTAGAAATTTATTTCAAACCAGTTATTTTTCTGGTTAATTGCACCACACATTTATATATTTTCTCAACTCAATAAAAAGTTTAGTTCGGCAAAGTTTTCTAAACAACATTCTCATGGTCCTTAAAGGACCAAGAAGGTCCTGGTTTAAGGAGCGTGTACAAATGGTTCCTTCTGCCAGTCTTTCACCCAGATCACTACATTTGTCCATGATTGTGTAGAACATCAGAGATTAAATCTTCAACATAAAGGGGTCAGAGACAAACTCACTGGGACCATTTTAAAATCCAAAAGTTTCTCAAACTCTGTTTCCTATTAGAGAGCCTGGAAGAAATTCTACGACTGGTATAGAGAGAGATCTGTTAACCATACCAATTATCCTCCAAGTAAAATCCCTAGTGGAGTTTTGATAAGGGTCTTACCATCAGCTCCTTAGAATGTCAGTCTGAGCCTTGAGCATGATTGGGATATATTCAAAGATCTGCTATAGTACATCTTTTCCCGACGATTTTTTCAGAGCCCTTGTTAGGATAAACCCTCCAGTCAATAGATTATTCCTGCATGGAAAGCAAATCTAATGTCATAAACTGTCTGTAATCCTCCCTTTGAGCTAATGAAGGGTATTCCCCTTTGAAGTTGGAACCCTTATAGCATTTTGTGTAGTGGCCATTGTCTCGGCTTGCTGGCTGACTGAGATGACAGCTGAGGCTTACAGACCTTATGTAGTATTTCATAAGGACAAAATTGTTCTTCATGTTTTATCTGTCTTTGTGCACAATTGCCCAACTGACCTCCACCAACATCAGAACACTTTTTCCATCCAGTGAGACAGAGGCATCTCCCTGCCTCAGATGTGAGACAGGCCACGAAGTTCTACTTTACATAAATATGCAACATAGAAATTTCAGGTTGATTTGAAATGTTTTTACTTTATTTGAAGGACCAAAGTGAGGTAGTGAGGCCCATAAGGCTGAGTTATCTGAGTAGATCAGAAGATGTAGCACTGATGCTTGTAATATCAAAGTCAACCTTATCCACTAGGAGTTAGGGCCCATTCCACCAGATGCATAGAGACAATGCTTGCCTTGAGTAGATCTGCCATTTGG
>NW_020664464.1:27233412-27298387 GCF_002925995.2 Terrapene triunguis | reverse complement strand
CCAAATGGCAGATCTACTCAAGGCAAGCATTGTCTCTATGCATCTGGTGGAATGGGCCCTAACTCCTAGTGGATAAGATTGACTTTGATATTACAAGAATCAGTGCTACATCTTCTGATCTACTCAAAAAAGCCGAGTCCTGCCGGCTGAGCAAAAAAAAACAACCAAACCCCAGTGCTGCCGGCGGATATCGGGACAAATTGCATCCTGACCAAAGATCGGTCGGGACGTGGAACAGACACTGAAATATCGAGATGGTCCTGATTTTCTCGGGACATCTGGTCACCCTAATACAATAAAGAAAAACCTGCAACTGGCCCATGCCCGCCAGCTCGGGCTCACAGGCCTCTGGCTGTGGGGCTGTTTCATTGCTGTGTAGATTTCTGGGCTCAGGCTGCAGCCTGGGCTCTAGGACCCAGAGGGATGGGAGGGCCTGCAAAGTGGCCCCGATCTTGAGGTTGTGCTCAAGTAAGTAGCCATCACACTATAGGCCCCAGTTAGGGATCAGGGTCTCATTATGTTAGGCACTATACAGATGTGAAGTAAAAGGTCAGATCCTGCCCCACAGAGCTTACAGTTTTGGTTACGACATGTTGGATGGAACAGGTGGACAGAACAAACAGGAGAGGAGGAAGGGTGGGTGAGGCAACAGTGCTTTGAGCATGTTTTGTATGGTAAGCAGTACCCAGAGCTCACCACCTGCCTGACCATTATCAGCTGACAGAGTTGTGTACGCATCACAGAGTGATGAGTCTTAAGGAAGGATTTTTAAGGAGAATAAGTTAGTGGCTTTTTAGATATTAATGAGGCATTCATAAGCAGTTGTGAGGGAGTACGTGCAAAGATTTTTGAGGTAGAATGGTTTTGAATGGTGGGAACATTGTCAGAGTGAAGGCAGTAGTCAGCGCCATAATGTTTTAATGGAAGAGCTAGGTAGGGTGAGGCTAAGCCATGAAGGGTCTTCAAGGTAAAGAAGAGAAGCTTGTGTTTGACACATTAAGGAAGGGGGGACTCAAAGAGGGTGGTATTATCAGAGCAATGAGCAGGAAAATAATCTTAGCAACATCATTTTGAATGGACTTGAGGGGATAAGTTTGCAGTTGTCCAAGCCAGAGAGGAGGAGATTGCAGTAATTAAGATATGATATGATCATGTCTGGCCAAGTATACCGTCCTATTCCTGAAATCTCTCTCTCTCTCTCTGTGGATAGTCATTACTAATGTATTGCAGTGTCCATTTTTCTAGATAAAAGGTATTTGCTTTATTTACGATTTTGCAATCATTATCTTGAAATTGTGCCGTCTTCTAAGTGTATGGCATTCGTGACAGGGAGGCTTTTGGGTCTACTTAGCTGGGCCCTCAAAAATTCTAATTGTTAAAATATTGGCAGCATGTCACCAAGATAGGATTCTTTTCCTCTGTTGAAAAATAAACAAGTTTCACCCCACCCATTCCTTCCCACCGACAGAGCCCCAGTGCCCTCCCAGCTTCCTTTCCTCTCTGCTGCCTCCCTCAAAAGTGCCCTAGTGCCCTCTTTCCATGCCTGCTGGCTACTTCCTTATCAGTTATTCCTGCCTTTGCTTTCACCCAGTCCACCTCCTGGTTCCTGACCCAATGGAGTCACTAGCAGGGAGGTCGGTTGTGTCAGAAGTCTTTAGACACCCTTAAGGACATCTCTACTACCTGATTGTTTACTAACAAATTTAGTAATAGGTAATAATAGAATGAATGAACATTATACTCTGCCTTAGGTATCAAATGAACTATTTGAGCGTATAGATATATAGTTGTGTTTTTTGTTTGTTGTTTCACAGCTGCTTTAACATTCAAGTGCCTGGGAGACCAGTGGCCTGTATACTGCAGAGTGATACGAGAGAAGAACCTCTGTCAGGACATGAGGTGGTATCAACGCTGCTGTGAGACATGCAGGGACTTTTATGCGCAAAAAATGCAACAAAAGAGTTGACCTCTGTCAGGCTGGCTGGCTCTCAGCTCTTTGCAATCTCATTATTTATACACACACACACACACACACACACACACATGCTTTTTCAGACCAAATATTATCAGATTACATATAATTTAATCAAATTAATTTATTTTTGCCTGCCAGACATGCTTTCTTGTTTTGGTTAGATGGCCTTTGTGTTTTATTCTCTGAGGTTTTCATAATTTTTATATGAACAGTTTTGGATACATATATCAGAATTTTAAAAAAAATAGTATTTTAAATGTTTATGTGCGGTAGGATCATCTCTCTGTTGCCAAGAAAAACCCTCATGTTATCTTGAATTTATTTTAATTTAGCTGAATAGTTTTGCTGTATTTGGAAATAAAGCCAATTTTTTTTATTTTAATTTTTTGGCATTCAGAGTCAGAATGACCTTGTTTATTTTGCAACAGATGTTGAGGTGCCTAAGCTAACATTGTTGAACAGGTTATTACAGAATGTATTGTGAAATCAGTTTCTCTTAGGGTTAGAGACATACTGTAGGAGAGAATCTACTGTAACATATAACCTATGATGAACAAAAAAAATCAAAATAGCGAACTAGAGATTTTGATCGTGCTCATGAACACATACTTGAACACAAGTATTGAATCAATGAAACACTGTAGAGATTTACACTGAATCACTCACTGTTGCACTGTTTGAGGTAGTTTAGAGAAACACAAGTTCTAGAATTTGTACCATCCTATGAAACCACGTCTGTACTGTTTTAACATGTCACTTGATTTTAAATGTTTTCAGCAAAAGACCCATCCCTCTTTATGCCTTTGTCTGTCCTCTTTGCAGTTCTACAAATGGAAGAGTCCTTGTTCCTGCCATTTGTATGCGTAATCTGTTAAACATTTTCCAGTTCTTTGTTGATGACTTAGAAGATAGCTTTGTGATACTGCTTTAGTTTCATCTTTGTTTTATGAAAGTCTTTATACAAAAAAAGTTTTACAATTTTGTGAAACATTTTAAAACAACTAAAATTTTCCTTATGAGAAAATATTGTACATGATTCACATGATTTTTACATTTTCAATAAAAAAGTAAAACCTCTTTCTTTATTTCTGTTTTTCCTATTTTGTGTGTCTGAAATATTCCTGGGTTTTTTTTCCCTTTTTTAAATTTTAAAAATAGAGCTTATGTCATCATCCCCACCCCTGCCTCTATAGTACAAGTCCCTGGGACTGAGCAGCATAAAGGGGTTCTAAAAGCCCTGGACCTGATGGGGAGAAGTCCTACAGCTCAGGGGAGAGGAAGACAGCTATAGATTGTCTCCTGAAGACCCCTTTGCAAACTGGCTGTAGGAGGAATGTGTCTGGCATGGGAGTGGTTGGAGCTGTTACCCATAGGCAGTCAGGGATGAACACAAAAAATTACCTTTGGGCTGCTACCAAGGATGCAAAGTTTCAGAGGCAAATGAGAATATTTTCTAGATATAATGAGTGAAATCAGGGGTTATCATCTCAGTTTACCTGCAACTTTAGCTACAGCTTTCGTTTCTTCAGTGGCTGTAATACTTGACTATTAGATGTACATGCAGTCTGCAACTTGGAGGTCATTATGTGTACGCGTAGTGTAAATGCATCATATTTCCTTCTCTGGATGAATTAAAAATGAAGTAACGTATATTTGGTTACTACATTTTATTTAAGCACTTCCCTATAATTCAAATAAACAATACAGATCAATGTGCTGTTTTATTAGAAAAATAGGGAGAAGGTTTTTTTAAGATTGCACTGGAATGTGAGCACAGGTATGATGATGTTGAAATGCATTGTTGCTTTGCCCAGCACTGCCACTCCGGAGAACACACTGATCTGATTTGAATCGAAACAGAGTAAAAGCTTGGTGTTTTTTATTACCTGTACTGGCTAGGCTGAAGGAAGGAAATTTCATCAGTCAAAATCAAAGTGACTTTATAAATATGCAATACTAAAATAAAGTATCAAACTCTGAAATAAAATACAAGCATCACAGATACAATAATGAAAATTAAGGGCTTGATCTTATACTATTCAAGTGAATTAGAGTTTTCCATTGATTTGAAGAAAGATCAAGCTCCTAAGGGACGCTTGCAGTATCAGTAGATGAAATAAACTAATATTCCCCATATTGAGGAAAAACTTACTGATGAAATATCCCTTTAATCTGAGAATGTGTATGTTACTGTTATAACATCAAACTACTGTGCTGAACTGTGTGACAAAATCAAATGAGTTAGTATCCCCAGAGAATAATTGCTGAAGGACTTGCACCATTCCTGTTGTGGTATGAACTGCTTCTAATTAGCTGAGAAAGAAATACTGTAAGCCTGAGATCTTTGGCAAATCACTTAAGGAAGTGCTGGTATGCATTTAAGTGTCTCATGCATCTAGTCACTGATACTCTGTTAGTTTTAATGAGCACATATACATCTATCAAAATGGTCCTTAAACTTGAAAACTTAAGCTAGGCACTTAAGGAAGCCTGTCTTGCCTGCTATGCTGCTTCTAAATGATCTTTTATCATTGGTAGATGATATAAGTGAGCGTGACACCAAGCAGGGATCAGTTACAGTTTCAGGCAACTATAGGATCCTTTTTCACTTCATTAATAATAGAAGGAGCCCACAGCAGCCAGGAACCAGAAGACTGGGCTGTTTTCATTATTACTCAACAGGAGGGGAACATGGACTTCTCTGTTTTGCCAAACAACAACCATCCTGATAAATTCCTACAACTAGATGTGAAGTCTTTAATGAAAAACTCTGCCTTTCTACAAGCCAGTCTAGTAAAATTTCCAGAAGCAGCTTTTCCAGGTGCACAGCAATGGCACAACAAAGTCTATTTACAGGTAAGGTCTAAAGGAAAGACCTGAATGTTTGACTTCTTTGCTTATTATTCCTTATACATTTTGTGGTTCAGAAACAAATGAAATTTGGGTTTGAGCCTTTTGCTGTGTTTGCAGCCACTGCATGTCCCTGATCCTGCACCACTGATGTCAGTGAAAGTTTTGCCATTAACTTCAATGGGAGCAGGAGCAGGCTGTATGAGAACAATCTTCCTGATACCATGGGCTCAAACCCTATCACTGTCATATAGTTCCACACCTCTTAGTACCGGCACTGACCTGCTGACTCCTGGTTGTGGTATTTTTTAGCATTCCCAGTATGTGTATGAATGATATTGTGTAACATTAATTGTATTTATTATTATATGGGGTCATATGGAAACTTCCCAGGAACAACACGCAGGTAGGTGCTAAAGAGAAGGAAAATTCTGGAAGAGAAAAATTCAGGCTTAAAATGGAAACTCAGTTACATCCTTAAAGATAAGCAGCAGCTACTACCTCCCCATAATAACTGACATTAACAGTCAATGATTGTGTACCATACAATTAACTTGACTTTCATGACTGCTGTTGGGTGAGTTACTTAAGCAGACACCAGAGGGTTATTCCTGGATAGTAGTTAGGGTGAAAGACAAAGGAGGACACAGAGATAGGGAAGAAAAGAAGAAACCCTTTAAGTAGAGGTTCCCCTCATAAAGTTTTGCCCAGATTGCAAAATATAAAAACCTAGCCCTGTGTCCGCTATGGAACCAGCTTGGGTTTTGACCTCCAGAAAGTGCTCAGACCTCAGTGGATCTGCTGGAAGACAGAACCACTTCATGGGGGGAGGGCAATTGCTCCCCTCTTTGGCTCTCTAGCTAGGTGACTCTACTGGAGCCAAGTTGCTAGGGCTGACTCCCACTGCAGCTGCCTCAGAAGTTCCCCTCAGAAGGGAGGAGGGTTGCCAACATTTTATTGCAAAAATAAGTGACAATTTTCCTAATGCGTGCACGCACACACACACGTGCTGACAGTGCGGAAAGTTACTGATTTTTCTTCAGGGATGGTGACTCATGAAACTTGAGACATCTGTAGGCCTCTAGGTGATGACAGAGGCTACAGGCCACACTGAACTCCTCAGGGCAAGTGCTGTGCCCTGGAGATCCCATAACGGCCACACGTTACTCAGTTCTCATACACCTGAAAGATTAAATGTATAGGAGAGGACGATGCACACTGTGCATTGAGAACCTTCTGCACCAAGCAAGAGGGCAGTTAGATTTTCCTCAACTCTGCCATTAACTCACTATGACAGCAGTCAAGTCAGTCTCCCTCCCTGCCCTGGTGAGATCAGACACCTTTGGTGCAGTGATGCACAACATCTACAGCAGCTTCTTCAACATGAAACATCTTAATGTACATTATTGCTCTGGCCAAACAACTTCCTTCTTCCAAAGTAGGACACAAAAAAGCTCAGCATGTTGGGGGAATGGATGTAGTGAGAGTAACTATAATGTGAGACATTGCTGTAGTCATCAGGGTTTGAATTCAGGGAAAACTGTTGTATATGTGAGGGGGAAACAGTTCCTCTTGCTATAAGGTGCTGCCGTCCCCCTCCCCCATACCTTTGCTTCCTGTTCACTATCACAGCCCTGGAGGACAAGGGAAAGAGTAAAATGAAAGAATCACTTTAAAACAGGGGAGGAAACCTGCTCCCCACAATTAACTTCTTGTCACCCCCCACTCTCTGTGATGTCAGATGCTGCTCGATTCTGGTCCTGAAAGCAAATAGCCTGTGCACTCATCTCCCTCTGGTCACCCCTCAGGGTTGCCTGGCTACTTTCTGAGGAGGGTAAATAAGCCCAAGCCCAAGCCCATCTGTGCTTCTCCAGTTTACAGTGCTTGGGGAATCCTGTTTCCCCAGGAACCCTCATCTCCACTTTCCTTCTGCATGGTCCCCAGTGGATGCTCTCCACCTGGGTCTGCTCCTGACCCATCTCTAAAAGCTTCACTTTCTGCTCTGAGACTCCTGCTCTGCGTCCTGTGCCCAGCACTGGACCACCCCAATGGAACCCACGGCCACAGCCTGGCAATTACTGAGGCATCGCAAGGGGCCCAGCCCAATGTGCAGCACAGCTGCAGTGCTGAGGGGAGCAGGAATTGGACTCCCCATCTTTGCCCCTGCAAATCACCCAGCCAGAGACCCCAATTTCCCTGCATGGCCTTCTAACCTCTGGCTATTTATCAGCATACCTGAAGAACTGCTAGTCCCATTCAGATTTGGTCTGGCCATCCCTCCATAGGCCTAGCCACCTGCAGATGGTCAGCCAGGCCAAATTGAGGGGTGGTGAGTTTCCAATGATGGGGTTACAAAGGGTGACCCCCATGGTTGATAGAATGATTTAGTATGGGACAGCCAATTCTTTTATTAAAATAAGGGTCGTCCTTACAATAAAGGACTGTTTTACTTTCCCTCACATAGGATTGTAACACATTAACCCACCTTCTCCCTACCCCAGCACAGTGCACTAACCTCAAGAAGAGATGCCCACAAGATCCAAGAGACTGGGAGTGATGGTGGCTTATTTCCCATCCCACCACTTTGTGCAGGTATGAGGAGATCCAAACACACAGCCTTTTCCTCAGAAGGGAATGTCCCAGCCTATTTTAATTAAGTAAGACTAGCTGTCATTGAGCAATCACTGAAAACTTCCAATAGGATTAAATCTATAGAGAATATTCTCCCTTAAAATGGCATCTTCCTCATAATCCCCCTGGAGAGAATTCTTCTGAAATTCATTCCAGCACTAGGATGGCCCTCTCAAAGGGAAGCTACTCAGGTCACCATTTCCCATGGAAAGCAAATTAGAGTGTTATTAGGTTATTTAAACCTAAGGCACAAACTCTCCTTTTCATCATGTTCATTTGTAGATCCAAGTAGTTCAGCTAAAGCACTTAAACACAATGGGCATTTTTATTTCTCTTTTCTGCTGATGAGCAAATAAGAAGAAACTAAATACCTGATGCATTCCAGACTTTAAAATAAACATGATAGCACAGTGCAGAGCTAATGGTTTATGAATAACATGATGAGCAGGCTAATGGGGTGTAAGAGTTAGTTAATTCAGAAACAGGAGGGGTGTGTTTCAGTTTTGAACAGGTGGCTGTGATCTACAGCCTCCTAAAATTATTAAACCTTGAGCATAGCTTAAACTCCCTGTCCAGAAATTCATTTTCTTTTAAGAAACATTGCTACTCAAGCCTCCCTGTGTAAAGTGACTGCTCAGCGATGTATTTGTGTGCTTCTTGGGATGTTTGTCAAGAGATCATTCAAACTGAAGTGCACTTAAGTGCTTATGTGTTTCCTTCACCTATAAGTGTCTTCATTTATTCCATTATATAAGGCAGTCTGATAAAAGTATCTTCACCTCAGAGCAAAAGCTTTTTTTCACTTTCTACTTTGGTGTCAGGCAGAGTGAATATTCATTCCCTCTTATTGTATATTTTTGTCATATAACTATTAAGTAAAATAATCTTGGTACTTTCAGTGCCCTGTGTACCAACTGTGATTTACCTCAAAAAGTCTGGCTTAGGCTCAGCCCCTGCAGTTCTATTCCCTTCTCTCGGAGCAATGGCAGCAGTAACCTGTGATCAGACAGCCTCCTTCAAGCTGAGTATTATGTATCAGATGAAAAGCATTTCAGAGTTAACAGATTTAAGACAATAAACCAGCCCATACTAACGCTTGTTTTTCCCTAAGGCAACTCACTCAGCAGCGCCTCTCCCTATCTGTCAACCTGTCTCCCTGGACAGCTTCTGGCAAGTGACCCATCCCCTTCTTCCCTTGAGAATGTTTTTTTTAACTCTTTAGTGTTCTTTTGATCTCCAGCCTCTCAGCTCTGGCAAAACAACACTTGCAATTTGTTGGCTACAGGAACCTTGAAGCTAATAGCTGGACCCGTTGTCTTCCAAGCATTTGTTTGAAGTTGCTTACCTAGAGAACCATGTGTTCCTTTCCTGTTTGTTCTTCCCACAGCCTCCACCCCACCCCCATTAAGTTAGATACATTCATATGGGAAATGCTAATAAACCACAATAGCTAAACATTAACTTTACCTCAGTGACCAGGTCACTTATAATATTCACACAGACAAGGTGGATGAGGTAATATCTTTTATTGGACAAACTTCTATTGCTGAGAGACACAAGCTGAGAGAGAAGTTTATCCAATAAAAGATATTACCTCACCCATCTCATCTCTAAGAGCCTGGGGCTGACACGGCTACAACAATACTGCATATAATATTCAGAGCATTATTGCATGTCCAGATTCTTAGATAGTACATAGCAGCTCCTTTCTGTCACAGCTAGTTTCCTAGAAGCATGCCTTTAAAGAAAGACAAGGATCCGTGCTAGTGCATTTTTCAGAGGTGTGACATAATGCTCTGAGGTGTATAATTAATTTATCACTTTCCACAGAATTAACTCATGCTAATTATTAGCTAATGTAATTGTTTCCCTGCCACCCACTTTCATTGTTATTGAGGAGCTTGTGATGAAGCAATTCTTGGCAATCTGCGTAATACTTAAATTCTCTGGACCACTATCAGTTTGATTTTAGGCCTAGCTAGGTACAGACAGCCCTTGCCTCTTTCATTAATTATCTCCTCCTGGCAATTGAGAAAGACCAAGTGCACATACTGACACTTTCACATTTACCACCTGCTTTTCGATCCATTGACCATGAGGTTTTGTTGGCACAGTTGTGGACACTGACAAGGATAGATGAAGTGGTGCTTTAATTGCTCCATTCCTTCCTCTTGAGAGGACCCAGATGGTATAGTGCTGAATGATTGCTCTTCTGCCCCAAGGGTTCTCTCATGTGAGTTTCTGCCAATATTCCATTCTGTCACCCTACCTTTTCAGTTTGTATTTGAGGCCACTAGAGGAGATACTGAGCTGATCTGGTCTGCATTGTCATTGATATGTTGATGACACTCAGCTCTACATCTGTTTTTCATTGGATTCAGCCAGGGCAGTCGCTCAGCACTCCAATGTTTAGCCAAGATTGGGGCCTGGATTAGGACTAGCTGGCTGAAGTTCAGTTCAGACAAGATGAAGGTGATGCTAGTAGGCTGTGTATAACAGCTAGCTGAGATGGTGAAACTGATATCTGGCCCATCATTAGGTGCAGTTTCTTTATATTTTCTTAGCATTGGTTGCAATCTATAAGCTTCTTGAATACCCAGATGGTCATGGTGCAGCTGTAGCCAAGAGCACTTTTTAGCCATCTACGACTAGCACAAAGATTGCAAATTTTACCTCAAAGTAGGAAAGTTGTCACAGTTATTATTGCCTTTGTCACCTCTGGACTGCATTTCTGTAATGCTGTCTACATGGGCCAATCAACAAACAAGATTTTCCTCCATGGCAGAGTCCATTCCCTCACCCTTCCCATGATTTGGAATCCCACCTTCAACATGTCTAGGAGCTAAAGGTCAGTGTCAGCCATGCCATAAAAGTCATGTGGCCTCAGCAAGCCCAGGGAAAGGAGGCACTGTGGGAACAAAGGACGGCTAACCAAATATTATTCTAGTTTAGTCAAGTGACCAACTATGTAGGAACATCTGTTACAAGGTGTTATATAATATATATAGCAAACAGAATTTGACCTACAATATGTAATATCACCTATTGTGTAGAAATCCCTTTGATTCCTACTTTCAGTAAAATGGGCTTGAAACCAAGTTTCTGCCTTAATTTTTGATTTCCTGGTTTTGATGGATCATGTTCTTTACTTGAACACATTCACTGCTCCCAATTCACTATGTGTATTCTATGAATAGTCACCTAAGTCATATGCTATTATTTATGTTTTAGATCCCATCAATTCCAAATCCACAAAGAGCTGTCAAGCTGGCTTCTCTAACTTGTGTTATATATATCATCAATACTTGTGTACTTGCGCATTTGTACCAGGATTCACAACGCTTTCCCTTTCGTTGGACATTCTTATGAACACAATCTGGTTAGAATGAAAGTCTATTCAAAGGGGTTGTGAATGAATATTTGTAATATTTTTCTGCATATTACTCCTCTTCTATTTCTCTGCTTCTTGTGTGCATAATCTTTTTTGCAGGGTACCTGCTATCTCTCTGTCTTATTATCCCGTAAACCTAAACCTCTACTTCTGTAAGGCAGCATCTTTCCTTCTCATTCTCTATTTTCAGGGCTATATCTACTTCCAAATCTCCAAGATAGCATGCTCTGCTACATTCAAGTTAATTACATCATCACCTCCACTTCACTATGTCTTTCCTTCAAATCTCCCACCACATTTACCAGTCCTATTCTCATCAAAATTCGAGCTGCCGCTGCCATCACCTCATCCCCTTGATCATGCTCATGGGTACTGTATACCCACATTCCTACATCACTATTCCCCCTGGGGCAGAAGGTATAGTAATTGCTGGGATGAAGAGGTAATTAGATTATTTGGGGCATCACCAATAACATGAGGTCAAACTGCCATGCATTGGCTTTATGAGAAAAATTTGAACCAATTAGCCTATCTTTATTTTTATTTAAAACAACTGCTTTAAAACTCAACACTGTCAAGGCACATTCTTTTCACAATATTTTAACCTGGGCAGAATGAACATTCCCCTGGTGAGAGTGCACACTTTCTTCAACGTAAGCTTCTCCTATTTTTAAAAAAGGCTCCAGAAGTGATCCTGGCAATTACAGGGCAGTATGCCAATTTCATTACAAGCAAATTGGTGGAAACTATCATAAGTAAAGAACAGAACTACCAGATGCATAGATGAACACAATGGGGAAGAGTCAACATGGCTTTTGTAAAAGGAAATTATGCTTCATCAATCTACTAGAATTCTTTGAGGGGGTTCAACAAGCATGTGGACAAGGGCGATCCAGTGGATATAGTGTTCTTAGACTTCCAGAAAGCTTTTGACAAGGTCCCTCACCAAATGCTCATAAGCAAAGTAAACAGTCATGAGATAAAAGGGAAGGTCCTCCCATGGATTAGAAATTGAGTAAAAGATAGGAAACAAAGGGTAGGAATAAATGGTCAGTTTTCACAGTGGAAAGAGGTAAATAGCGGGATCTCCCAAGGATCTATATAGGACCAGTACTGTTCAACATATTTATAAATGATCTGTAAAAAATGGGTAAACAGTGAGGTGGCAACAAAATGGCAGATTAAATTCGATGTTGATAAATGCAAAGGAATGCACATTGGAAAACATAATCCCAACTGTACATACACCATACTTGTTACCACACAAGAAAGGAATCCTGGAGTCGTGGATAGTTCACTGCAAACATCTGCTCAATACCTAGCAGCAGTTAAAAAAGCTAACATGTTAGGAATCACTAGGAAAGGCATAGATATCACAATGCCACTAAAATCCATAGTATGCTCACACCTTGAATACTGTGTGCAGTTTTGGTTGCCCCATCTCAAAAAAGATATATTCGAATAGAAAAAATACAGAGAAGGGCAACAAAAATGATTAGGGGTAGGGAACAGCTTCCATATGGGGAGAGATTAAAAAGACTGGGACTGTTTAGCTTAGAAAAGAGGTAACTAAGGAGGATATGATAGACATCTATAAAATCATGAATAGTGTGGAGAAAGTGAATAGGGAAGTGGTATTTACCCCTTCACATAACACAAGAATTAGGGGTCACCTAATGAAATTAACAGGCAGCAAGTTTAAAACAAACATAAGGAAGTACTTCTTCACACAATGCATAGTCAACCTATAGCCATGTGAAGACCAAAATTATAACTGGGTTCAAAAAAGAATTGGGCCTATTCTCCAGGAACTTCAGTGGCTCTTAGCCAAGATGGTCAGGGACACAACCCCAAGGTGTCCCTAAGATTCTGACTGTCAGAAGCTGGGACTGGACAACCAGGGATGGATCACTCAACAGTTGCCCTGTTCTGTTCATTCCCTCTGAAGCAGCTGCTGTCGGAAGACAGGATACTGGGTTAGATGAACCATTGATCTGAACCAGTATGGCCATTCTTAAGCTCTTATGCTATGTTCTCCAAGTACATCCATCTCGCAAGCCTGCAGGAAGCATCATTAAAGTAACTGAAGAATTTTAAATAAGAAACACTGTAAAATGCAGGCAGCAAGAGTAGACAGTTTAAAATGCCAACAGTTTAAAACTGTGATGTCAAAGTTAAATACTGACATATGGCAACTGCAGTGAGCAACACATGGGCTGTGGGTACTGGGTTCTGCCCTCTAATACCAGATCATGATGATTATGGACGGGAAACACACTTAGTTCCTTGTGCATGGGAGAGTGATAAGAATGCCTGAATGATGCTTCCTCATTGGATTATGTATATAGAATCTGCTGTTTTCTCTCCCCTCTCACATTATTTTAAAAGAAACCAATCCCCTCATCCCCACCCCTCTCCCCCACACATGATGGTTGAGGAATTAGTATATATTAAATCTCTTCATTTATCTCTCGGAAGGCTGGGAAAATATCATCTTTTGCTTGCCTTTGAAACCTTTTTGGGGTAAATTAATTTTGAAGCTGCTTAGATCTTTTATGGAGGTGTGGGGAGGAGTATTTATAAATCTGTGTTGATCGCTTCTCTGAGATTTTTTTTTTAATAAGGCTGCTTTAGTATGTGATTCTAACTCCACTCCAGTGCTCCCTATAATGCAGACACTAGTCCAGGCTCAGACTTCAGCTGTCTCAAATCAAAGTTTCCAGTCCAAAGAAATGTTAAGGAACTAGGAGAGAAATGTTATTTTCTAACCAGGAGAGTTTCATTTGTACTGCACATATGCTGTAAGAGCAATTCTTGGACTGTCTTATGAATTTATTTAAGGGATGTATCATAAATGTGTCTTTCAGGGTTGCTAGAATTCACTTAATTCAAAGTAGCAGTGAAAAGGGAATTGTGGTGAGCTGAAATTGTGCTGTTCAGGTTTCTGGTAACAGCATACTGAGATTGTCTGATCCCTTAGTGGCTATTGGCCTGCACAATATTTGCAACAGCTTTGCCAACTCTTGGAGAGTTTTGGGCTTCTACAGTGCCTTCACCAGCAGAATTTTACCCCAGCCCAATATGAGGCTTTTAGGGCCCCTTTACACTGATCCAGCCCTTTTACTTGACACAAAGAGTCCAGAACTGGGGTAAGAATCTCACGCCTGCTGTCAAAGGGTGCAACTTCACTAAGGCAATCAAGATATATCCACTTACACCATTGTGACAGAGTGCAGGGAACAAACAGGTGAGTCTGCACTCTGCTCACTCAAGTGTTAATTAGTTCCTCTTAAGAAAGTTGATGGAGGGAATTAAACAATCAGGCTGGCTGGGTTGGCTGGGATAAGCTGCCAAATACTTCATCAGCTCCAGGTTGATAAAGAGCCAGAGCTAGTTGAGCCCAGTTACATAGAGACCTCTGTGCTCCTCAGGTCCTGAGGAGTGGGCCAAAAAAAAAATCATAGTGGTGCTGTAAATGGACTGTTGCACTGGGACTGTTGTGGAAATAGTGGAGGGAGCTTAAAATAAAAGGGTTCGGTGAAGGCACAATCAGTGGAATCTGTTCAGTTTCTGCAGAGAATAAGGCAGGAGAGAAGCTATGCGAAGTTACACCCATGTGTGTTTTGGGCCCTCAATCGCTAATGCATTTTGATCCCCACAACTCTGCTTCAGCATCATATATTTCCTTTGTCTTCATCAGAACTGCAATTCTAAACCCAATTCTTATGGCAGTTATTTTGTTGCACTTGTTTTCTATGACAGTCTTCTCTTCCAACAGGCATTACCATGACAGCTCATACCGACAGCAGCATTTGGCACTCATTTTGCACAGGCCCTCGTTCAACACAAGAAGAAAGGCTGCACAAGGTGGAGAACCAGCCCTCTTGTCTCTTTCTAGACCATAACAAAAAGAATAGGCAGTTATTATTTTAAAGTTAGTTCTACTGCACTATAGACTGTGAATGTGTAAGGGCATCTGTGTCATGAGAAGAATGAGGATGATAACCATTTTTTGTCCTGACTATCCTGCAGAGAGAAAAAAGAAATGTCTTTGAGCATCCTGGCTTAGAATTGAGTGAGGTCAGCCCAACAATGATTGACAAAGCTCTTGGTAAACATATAACCACTGTCACCTTGAAATCCACCATCAAGAGCAATCCCTTGTACACTGACATCCGAACTGATGATGACTGGGCAGAGAGGAAAAAAAACCCTTCCTGGACTGTTCAAGACTATGACAAGCATTCACTGCATTCTAACCTGGCTAACTACTTAAAGGTATTGTGCTGTAGACTCATACATGAACAAACCCAGATGCTATGCATTGTATTTACACTTGAACCACTTAATAAAATGCTGTGCTTATTTGCTGGTGATTCTGGTTTCAGAAGTAAATCTGAATGTTTTGTAAGGATTCCATGCGGATCCAATCACAAGAGGTAGGATAGTAGTACGGTTAAGACACTGAAGACTGCAGTTCAATCCTGGCTCTGCCACAACTGTCCTGTCACCTATAGCAAGTCATTTAATGTCACTTTTCCCCATCTTTAAAATAGGTATAATAATAATATTTTCCTCTCTCACACAGGGGATGTGGGGGAAAATTCACATTTGTTTGTGAGGTACTAAGGGCTAGATCTACAAAGGGATTTATGTACCTAACTCCCACTTTTGGGGACCTAAGTCCAATATTTATCCACTAGTGAGATCCTCGAAAGCCCTGCTCAACTGCTGCCTAATTCCATAGGCATCTAAATTCACTAGGCACTTGAGTTTCCGCTGGTAAAGTCCCCTAGGTGCCTAAATGTTTGCCAGTGTGTATGCACGCAGCCGCCTAAGTCCTGCCGTTGCACCAGAATGGTCTCACATTAGGCATTCCCCTGTCTATCTTGGCTGCAGGGTATGATCTGGTGTGGCAGGGTGTGATCTGGTAGTCCTTCTTAGAGCATGCCTAACCCACACAAAAGACAGCTGAGGGGAGGTGGTCCCCAAAAGCCCAGTAATTAGGGTACTCACCTGGGAGACCTAGGTTTGAAGCCCCTCTCTGCCTGATTTGGAGCAGAGACTTGAATCAGGTATTTTGAAGGGGAGGGGAATGTTTCCATCTCACCTGTTGAAGCTGATCTACTTTTTATAAAATACTTAAACATTCATTTGAGCAGGGCTTGGAACCCAGGGTTTCTACTTGAGTGCCCTAATCACTCGGCTAGCAACTCATCCATTAGGTCTCACTGGCCTAAGTCCTGCCTCTCTCCTCAGCAGTTACTACTGACTAGTTTAGGTGGTTCCTTGCTCAGCTTGGTGGCTTTCCATTCTGAGGTGCTTCTCTCCTCATGTGTCTCATTCAGGGCTGTGGATTCCATTAGGTGGCAAGGTACCTAAATGTTAGGTGCTGCAGCAGCTAAGTCCCTTTGTGGATCTAGCCCTAAAATACCATGTTGATGGTGGCCATATAAGAACCTGGACAAATAAATTATGCCTCAATGTACTTTTTCAAATAATTTAGCTTCTCATAACCATATCCCCACCACCGGTACTCCTGTCTGCTTGTGGGTTAGTGTGTATTACTGGGGGGGGGGGGGAGTTTGATAGTTCTCCTTGCTGAAAAGTGACTCAGATCTGCATTTGTAAATTAGCACCTCTGTATCCGCATGAGAATGTCAGGAGGTTTCTTCTGGGTCTCTATCACATTTCAATGACTGGTGTCCTACATTAGGTTCCTGGCTGAGAGCTATGGTTTTAATAGTCCTCTGTGGGACAGTATTCGGCATCTAGTGCAGCTGAGAGTTCAAGTGTAATTTTTTCTGATTTAAATTGTGATGTTTTAAATTCATTAATTACTAAGTGATAGCCAAAATACTCCTGACTAACTATGTTCTGGTGACTTTACATACAATACAGAGGAGCTGAGTTCATTTTCTGATCTTTCTTTTAGGAAAATCCTAATGATCTACAATTTTGGATGGGGGATATTTATACCCCTGGGTATGACACCTTGCTGAAAAAGAAAGAGAGAGAGAAACATTCCAAATGCTGCCTAATTTTCCTGCTTGTGGTATTTGCTATCTGCATCTTGATTGCAATAGTCACTGTTAGCATATTATTTACTTGATACAGCCAAATCCAGTCACAGCGGTTTTCCAATAAATGTTTTTATGAAAAGACTTTCCTCCCCTGGTTTTATCTGAATTTCAAAGTTGTTGTCATGAATGCAATTTATTTGACATCTAAGTTTTACAAAATCCCTATTCAGCATAAGGAATCGGTCCTTGAAAGAGATAAATACTCTGAGCACTACAGTACTTGCTTTATGTTATCTGTGTAATTCACATCACTATTAATAAGATGCTCATTTAATAGCTTTTTCTTCTGAACAGTGATCTGGGCCAGATTCTAATCTCAGATACATGGTGCATATAGCCAGTACATAGAAATTTTTGCTACCTGTCCACACACTATGCAAAATCCAATATCACACCTTCCACATCTACCCCAGTTGTTATATCATAAGAGTGTGACAATGTAGCATTCAAGGTATTTCAAAGTGTTTTACAAAGCAATAAATTAGATACTAGTAGGGGCTTGGACTAGGGAGTAAATTGCTGCAGCCACAGAGCATTCAAGTTCTCACAGAGCTGGCCTAGATGCTTGGGTTATTCACAACACTTAAAAACAAACAAACAAAGCCCACAGGATTTTGAGTTACCATAGACAGGGCCTCAATTTACCACTTCACTACTGCCTCACATCCCTCACACTCTATCACTGGTGTATCACCCACTAAAGTGACAGTGTCAGTATTTTGTTAGATGCCACATCACAGAAGTTTGAGTTCTAGAGCAGAAACTGGAATAGCAGATCCACATTGAAGGGGTTAAAGAATGAATTCTGTTTAAATGATGTGATAAGGGTCATGCGCAAATAAATGGAACACCTGAAAGTGTTAAAATAGCTTAGATAAACAGATTGATATCTCAGAATTATTCAGGATAATGAAAATACAAGCTAAATTGACAAATACTGTATCACAACCTGCTTTGACAACGCAAACTGTGTGCACACATAGGAGGAGCACATAAATAAGTTCTATTCAGCCCATGAAGTATCCTCTGTGCTCATTGGACCAAATCCCTGAACCAAGGCAAGCCCTCTGTGCATTTCTGCAGTGGCACAAAGAGACTGTAAAGCGGCCCTAACAGGCAGCTGGGGATTGGCCTGACACAGGGAAATCTCCCCATGATACTAAGCCTCAATAGCATGTGTTATGCCAGCTGCTCCCCCCTCCAGATGGGAAGTGTGTTGAGGTGGGTCAGGAACAGGATCGGGGTGAGGTCAGACTACACAGCACTGCAATCTGACACTCAGGCAAGAGGAACAATCACTAAAGGAAGCAGTCTAGATGGTGTAAGGCAGAGTAGCCCCATAGCTACTTTCATTTATGCTGGGGAGGGGACTGTGGGGGAGGGAAAGCGGGAGATCAGCCTCAAGATTGGGGGAAGCAGAAAGGTGGGTTAGAGCCACCTTTGTTTCCTTCCCCTTCCCCAGCTGCTCCAAGTGTGATCTTCGACCCCATCTACACTATTGCCACAACCACTTTGAGGACCTGATTAAAACAGGGTTGGCCTCTGAGCCAGTGACAACATGCAGGGGCGCCATTTCAGATTTTGGGGGGGGGGAAGGGGAATGACTTTAACCGTGATTCCTGGGGCTACTTAGGCACTTGAAAACTCTAGGTTTTGGGCAGATAACTTAGCAATTAGCGGACAGGAGCCCTGTATCTAATTCCTTTATAAAAGAAAGAAAATTAAATAAATTAGACTCATTCAGCTCTAACAGCAACATGTTCTGACATCTTGTGGCAAGTCACTTAAGGGACACTGGTTAGGTTTAAAGTTGTAATGTATATTCTTACTTTATTACTAACTCTTTGGAGAGAGAGACCCTGTCAGGACTCCTGGGTTCTATCCCAGCTCTGGGAGGAGCTCGGGGTCTAGTAGGTTACAGTGGGGAGCAGATACATCTGGGTTCTATATAAGAACATAAGAACCGCCATACTGGGTAAGACCAATGGTCCATCTAGCCCAGTATTCTGTTTTCCAACAGTGGCCAATGCCAGGTGCCCCAGGGGGACTGAACAGAACAGGTAGTCATCAAGTTGCCCTGTTGCCCACTCCCAGCTTCTGGCAAACAGAGGTGAGGGACATGTAGAACATGATGTTGGATCCCTGCCCACCCTGGTGAATAGTCATTGCTGGACCTATCCTCCATGAACTTATCTAGTTCTTATTGGACCCTGTTATAGTTTTGGCCTTCACAACATCCCCTGGCAAAGAGTTCCACATGTTGACTATGAAGAAATACTTTTTTTTGTTTGTTTGTTTTAAATCTGCTGCCTATTAATTTCATTTGGTGACCCCTAGTTCTTGTGTTATGTGAAGGGGTAAATAACATTTCCTTATTCAATTTTTCCACACCATTCATGCTTTTATAGACCTCTATCATATCCCTCCCTTAGTCATCTGTTTTCCAAGCTGAAAAATCTGTCTTTTTAATGTCTCCTCATACAGAAGGTGTTCTATACCACTAATCATTTCTGTTGCCCTTCTCTGTACCTTTTCCAAATCCAATATATCTTTTTTGAGATGGGGCGACCACATCTGCACGTACTATTCAATATATTGGCGTACTGTGGATTTAGAGAGGCAATATGATATTTTCTCTTATTATCTATCCCTTTCCTAATGAGTCCCAATACTCTGTTAGCTTTTTTAATTGCCACTGCACATTGAGCAGTTTTTTTCAGAGAACTATCCACAAATGACTCCAAGATCTCTTTATTGACAGGTTCAGCTAATTTAGACCTCATCATTTTGTATGTATAGTTGGGATTATATTTTACCAAGTGCATTACTTTGCATTTATCAACATTGAATTTCTTCTGCCATTTTGTTGCGCAGTCATCCAGTTTTGTGAGATCCCTTTGTAACTCTTCGCAGTCTGCTTTGGACTTAACTATCTTGAGTAATTTTGTATCATCTGCAAATTTTGCCACCTCACTGCGTACCCCTTTTTCCAGATCATTTATGAATATGTTGAATAGGACTGGTCCCAGTACAGACCCCTGATGGACACCACTATTTACCTCTCTCCACACTCACCTTTTATTCCTACATTCCTACCCTTTGTTTCCTATCTTTTAACTGAAGCGCCCGGCAATGCTTTCAATATCATCTAAGGATCCTTAATTTACTTTAATGACAAGCCTTTTATTATTCTAATCACCTGCCTCTGTTTATAAACAAACTCTCAGCCCCAAAGGCTGTGCTGCTCCCAGCTTCCGAACTCATCACATATCACACTCAAGCTGTTGCTGTTAAGAGCTCCATTTGGGGCTAGGGTGAGTAGACCTCTCCTACAAAATGGGGGGGGGGGGTAGGGGCGGTTAGAGCCCTCCCCTGCTCCCCCTAAATGGTGCCCCTGACAACATGGTTTCATTTTGTAGTGTAAATGGGAACTTAACCAAGGCCCTTGAACAAAGACAAAGTCTTGGCATTATGTATGCAGTATAATTGTAGCCGTGTTGGTCCCAGGATATTAGAGAGACAAGGTGGGTAAGGTAATAACTTTTATTGGATATTACCTCACCCACCTTGTCTCTCTAAAATCTCGGCATTCTTTTAACGCCTTGAGGCAATAGCACACATCAGGAATGCACTTAGTGTCTACACTACAAAAAATGAACTGTGTTGTAAGAGTGTCGGGACAGCCATCTACTAGCTGAGGCTCCTGACAGACTGAAGTTTTAGTGTAGACAATCTCTATGTCAGAAAGAGCAAATCCATTCAGCTTATGAAAAAAGTGTTTCCAAACACTTTAAGAGGTTAATGGATTATACTATGAAGTAATTATTCACATTACAATAATGCATTATCTGTTTTTTCCAGCCCAAGTACATATGTTTAAAGTGCATTGCATACAATGTTGAAATGTATTTTTGTAAATTATTGAGGTTGGTGGGCGGGAAGCCTAAAAGCAAAAAGTACTGTAATTTCCAGGAAAATGGCCAATGATGAGAGTTTCTTAACTGTGCTGCTCTCTGTGGGTTTAACAGTAAGGATAAAATTGTTTTCTCCATAAATTCATTACTGGCTGTTTCAATCTGGTTCTTGCTACTGTCATCTAGTGGAGATTCTCAAAAGGTGAGAAAAAGTTCCCCCTGTTTTCTGTCACTTGTGCCTATTTCAATCTAGATTACACTGCTGCCATCTAGCGGTAGTACTAAGGATGCATGCTAGGGTGATAACTGGCAATTTTGGTTAGTGAAGGTGAAACTTAATCAGTGGATTCTTTAATTTCTCCCTCTGACTTACATAGACCTGTGTTACCTCTAGGTTCATTTTGCAGGGCTTCATGGCAGCCTTTTTGGTGCAGTGTTTTTTGGTTTTGTGCTTCAGGTAGCTTCTTATCACATAAATTTTTAAAAATTTAGAAAAAGAGAAATCTGCCCAGTGGAATTTGCAAGTTTCTTTAAGTAAAAATACAACTCCTGAATATTTGACATAGTGGTCCTTTGGGATGAGTCAGTGTAAGATCCTAGTTCATTGTCTGCTAAATGTGAATTCTGTTCTAGTTTTGGGAAAAACTAGTTGAACCACTGTTTGAAAAAGAGAACAGGCTCAAAAACAAAGAGAAGGCCCTTTGGCTTTCAGCATAGGAAGGTCCTGTGGAATTTGCAATAAGCACTTTGGCACACTTGATAATCAAAATTAGGAAGACACAATTATATAGAGTATAGCGCATATTTTCTCTGAATTATTTGATGAAATGTTAAGTAATGTGAGGTGGCAAATATATGCACTTTACCTTAATGGATATCTTTACTGCAGGAGGTAGTGGAGTGACTGTCTCTATTTGTTAATAATCCACTTCTTTTATTCATTGGATGTCAAACGGCAGACATAACAAGTCATCATGTAGCATTTGTGCATTTTGTGATTAACACAATACTCTGTGTTTTAAAAACAGAGCTCTCAGTTTATTCCAGCAGTGCTTTTAAAGCTAATTTAGTAAAACTACACTACCTGGCTGTGTTTTATAAACTGGATGTACAGCATGAATTCCACACTAAATTATCTCTGAAGCCCCAATTCAGCAATCCATTCCTATTCAACAAAATACTTAAGCATTTGCTTATATTTAAGCATATTTGTAAGTCCCATAGAATGTGCTTAAAATTAAATAGGTGCTTAAATGTCTTAGAGATAAGGGAGCCACAAGCTACTATCCTTTATATTGGTGTAAAACTGGAGTGACACTAATTTCAGGGAAATCTCTCCAGATTGACAGCAGTATAAAAGAGCAGAATTCGGTCCAAAATGCAAAGTTTAGGAGACTAATGATACTACTTGTGATATTCATAAAATATTATATTTGACTATGTTTATTTAAGAGACATTTATACACAAAATAGATATTAAAAATAGGACTGTCAAGCAATTAAAAAAGTTAATTGTGATTAATTGCAGTTTTAATTGCACTCAAACAATAATGGAATACCATTTTTTAAATATTTGTGGATGTTTTCTACATTTTCAAATATATTGATTTCAATTACAACACAGAATACAAAGTCTACAGTGCTTACTTTATTATTTTTATTACAAATATAAGCACTGTAAAAAAGATAATAGTATTTCAATTCACCTCATACAAGTACTGTAGTGCAATCTTTTTATCATGAAATTTGAACTTACAAATGTAAGAATTATTTTTTACATAACTGCACTCAAAAATAAAACAATGCAAAATTTTAGAGCCTACAAGTCCACTCAGTCCTAATTTTTCTTCCTCCTTTAGAGGAGTCTTGGCTTATTGAAGGGGTAAGATTTTTTTAATCTCAAAAAAATCAGTATTCCGGAGATGGTAGGGGTGTGAGTTATGCAGGAGAAGAGTGAATTCTTGATGCTGCTCCTGTTGGGTTGGGTTTCTGAGCTCACCAGGCTCACCTCCTGCCCATAGAAGAAGAGAGTTTCATCTTAGAAATCTGCATTCAGTGTTTGGGGAGTATGGGGATGGGAGGGGAAAGCAGGCAATGACTTGTGCAGAAGGAGGAGGGTGAGGGAAGTGTCTTGATGTTGCCTCTGGAAGGGTGGTTTCTGGTACTGGGCCCAGCTTGCCAGGTTTGCCTCATTTTACTGAGCTAATTGGGCTCCCTTCAGCTGAGTGAGCCCTAATTTGCAAGAAAGGGTGGGTTTAACCTCAGGGACTTGGCATGCAGCAGGGAAAAGAGGCTGGTGCAGGGAGGCTGAGCTCACCAAGCTCCTGATCTCTACAGGATACCCCCAAGAGCAAGAGGCTGGCTGGGGGCAATTGGGCACAGCATGGGGGGGAGGGTATTGGTGCCCGGAGCGAGGGGCTGGCCGGGGGCAATGGGGCAGTATCCCTACCTCTCCACCAGAGCTGGGATGGGATCCACTTCCTCTTCTCTTCTCTCCTTTTCCCACCCTCTGATGGAGGCTTGGGTTACTGAACATGATTAGACACTGTCAGGTCCCTCCGCAGCTGATGCCTCCCTTCCCACCCAGACATATGCGATTAATGCCATTTAAAAAATTAACGCGTTAATTTTATTTTCAGTTAATCACAGGTATTAACTGCGATTAATTGACAGCCCTAATTAAAAAGTCAAAAGAGCTATAAATCAACACAACACTGAAACTTAAGTATTAGCAAGTTGCATTCTAACAAGTTCGAACCATACCTTAACAAAGACATTGACCCACTGACAATTCTGCACTCCAATTCATGGCTGGGTGAACCTCTTACCCTCCCCTTCATGATCAGTTAGCATCCCTGTGGCAATAGCTAAGATGTAAAAATGTTATTAGGAAAGTATTTAATATGTTTTAAATATCTTTAAATGTGACTTAGCAGTTGGAAACAAAGATGAGCCAGCACCATGTGACCATCAGCAAGTGCTCCTTAGCCAACTGGAGGGCCAAGAACCAGAATTTGAGAATTGCTGCACCAGACAATTCTGCACTTACTGTTGTTGTTGGTGTCCCAGACAGAGTCCTTAGGCCACAGCTTGCCTAATCAGTTACTCTGATATGTTTGGCGACCAACTACAGGATTTGGCTGATAAAGTGTAACATATCTTCACAGCAGTACCTGACTATCTGATGGCTCAGTAGTGGGTTTAAACACCACCATAATAATCTGAATATCTCCTCTGTCCGTGGGCTTGGATGCAAACCAAATCTGAATAGAGTATTTATCCTAGTATTTATGTACCTTTCTTTTAAATGTACTAATTTTGCAGTTTGTATGAAAGTATTAATTATGGCAGCAGCCAGTTATAAGAATTTATGGCTCGGCCAACATCCATTTCACATGTCTTCTATTCAAAACTATGACTGTTTTTAAAAATTATTTATTATTAGTAGTAGTAATAGCTAGAAATTGGTCCAAATTCAGTTTGCCAAGAAGGTTTGTAAACGTCAATGAACCTGGCCTAAGTTTCATGCTTCACTGGTATCACCCAGGCTTCATTAATGTCAGAAAAACATTGAACACTATATAGTGGTTACAAAAGTCTCTCCACAGATTTATATTTATATGTGTTAAAATGCACAAGTTACTTCTCTTGAACTCGGCATGATTTGTTCTTTTCATAAAAGATAAATGTGTCCTTTTTGTTACACAGTTGTGCAAAATAAATATATACAACATTCAAATACGTTTGCAAGCTGAATTCCATCTTTATGGTCTCAAAATAAAAAAAACAGCCCAAATAAATTCCAAACAATTTTTGTACAGCTGAGCAAGAGACAGACACAACTGCAAGAATCATGCAAGTCTCTGCATTCAGATGAACTGGTGTGCCCTTGTGTGATGGTTCTCTGGGTTCCCAGCACTGTGAGTTACCTTGTTATCCTCCAGTGTGAGAGAGACTGGAGTGTTCTTAACTGCGTGTCATCTGCCTGACACCACCAGCCTGTGAGCTACCCAAGCACCCTCCTCTGGGCTATGCCAGCCCTTACTTTGCCTTGGAGGTTAACAATAGGCGTACTGCAGTCCTCAAACCCTTTTGAAGTCTCCACTGTTGCATCCAGCCCCATAGCCACTAAATACTCATAACAATACAAGGCCCCAAGGGAACATTGTAAACACCAGCATATCTGCTTCAACTCATGATCAGCCCCTTGCTTAATATCACACCAATTAAATATACTTATAGTGAAAACAAGGATGAATTTATTATTACAGATTCAGGAGATAGTGAGGATAATGGAAACAAAAGGGTTACATTTAAAACAATCATAACATGCTTTCTAAAGATTAAACTTAACTATTAGGTTAACCTCCTGTCTAAAGAAGTTTATCCCACCAAAGTCTTTTGCAGTATCTTCAATCCAAGCTGGCTGTGATCCCATTTTCATGAATGTAAACACACTACCCATTTACTGCTTAGGTACAGGATGACATGGTGTCTTCTTTGTTCCCCAAATACAGACTAGCAAATCTTTGAAGTATATCTCAAAATAAGGTTCTCTTCCCTCACTGCATCTCTAGAACTCTTAGTTCTTTTCTGAACTTCTTACAATCCTTCATCTGCATTCATTTTACCCAGGTGATGGGGGACCTATTATAAGTGAGACAATGCTTAATTTACATTTCAACAGAGAGACAGGTGAATAAACACCTGTTTCTCTACCTCTGCTGTAATTTAGACTCTAAAAACATGTTTTCAGTATACATACGTAACTCCTTACATTTCACAATTATATTAATGATCAGGGTGACCCTGGCTGGGGTGGGATTAAAACACCACCAGATACAGCTACCCTTGTATTTTGCTAACCAGCATGGGTCAATTAGCAAGTGTTCCTTCCAAAGAAAGCTAATGAACTAATTACCAGTGGGTTGCTGAGTGGTGAGGTATATAAATCACCCAGGAGGGCAGAGAACTTGGGTGTGGGGTAATCAGCCAGATGTAGTTTAGTGTGTTTCCTTTGACTGAAGCAAGCCTTGTCTTATTGCCCCCATGGGACTACATGAGTAAGTAAGAGCTACTCCCATAAGTAAAGCTAAGAAGAAGAGGGTGCTCAAGTCTTATTTTTTCCTGTTTGCACAACTTGGTTTTTAACTTTATTTTTGTGGACAAGTTCTGGCAATTGTATAAGGTTGGGCTATGTAGGGCTAGCTTAGAACCTTTGTATGATAGTGTTTTAGAACCCTCAGAAACAGAGTTCACAGGCAAATATGAAAGTGGTGTCTACTATAGCAGCACTGCTACTATATAGGAAAACTTGCAATCAGAACTACATTAGTGTTTAACTCTTGCAGTTATTTCATTTGCTTCCAGAACAGACATACATACTGTATCTTTCATACAGGTGAAATTACTCATTAATTACTCCTTCTTCCCCAAGGAACCCTATTGATTTTTACAAAATGAACATGTTTTCCTTCTTCAGCCATGTGGCTAAAATGTTCACAACTGCCTAAGTGACCAAGGGCTAAATTCACAAGGGAACTTGAGTGCCTAACTGCTACTTTAGGCACATAAATCCAACTGTTAGGGATGCTACTAGCATTCATTAAAATGGCTGCTTAACTGTTGCCTAACCTTGGCGGCACCTAAGGGCTTGCCTACAGAGTGAATTAGTCCATGGCATGCTAGGGAGTGAGGCTATAGAGCACTAGCTTGCTGTGTACTAACTTGCTGTTTTAGAGTGCACTTTGACATCAAAAGATTGTAGATTTGGGGAAAAGGTGGTCAGACTAGATTATCACAATAGTCCCTTCTGGCCTTGGAATCTAGAGATTCAAATTCCTCCTCAAACCACAATGGCACTGAAATATTCCTGCAGGTGCTTAGCCCTTTGGGAGGTGGCTCACTGTGAATAACAGTCTGTGGTGTTTGCAACTATCCAGATAAAGCAAAGAAGCCTAGGAAAGTGTATCTGGGAACTATCCCTAAAAAAACATCTATTGATCTACAGTTGGAATCCGCCTTGGTTCAAATTTGAATTTCAAGTACATGTCCAATTTGGGATGGACTGTTTGCACACATCCTCTTAGGACTCTATCTTTGCCTCTGACTGTGTAACCTCAGGCCTTGCTGCAGCTGCTTTGAGTTGGCCTTCTGACAGAAAGCCATCATAAAACCACTTTTTAGTCAACTATCTGAGTCCCATGATCTAGGGCAACTCAAAGAGGAGCACAAGTGACATACTGGCAGAAGTGCTTCGCAACAATGTCTGCTCCCAGCTAGGCTAGCACTGTGTCACTTCACCCATCCACAGTGTAGGAGCCATGACCAAAGAGATGCTGTACTCCAGCAGTTCTTGGCTGCTGGAATAGCCTCACAGGGCTTGTTTTTGGTGTGAAATCTCATATTTAAATACAGTTATGAGGAGCTGACTTAGCTGACAGGATGCTGATCACAACTTGTCTCTGTCTACATAGACCAGTTAGTTGTAATCCGCATTCTGTTAGCAAACACTCTTCCTAACAGCCGTGTTTAAAAGTAAGGTTTTGTTTTTGTTTTGTTTCTTAGTGAAAATAAGCCCTTGGGGGACTTGGTAGTTGAGAATAGTTCTGAGACTACTCTAACTGGCACTGCAGCCAGATGGAGTTCCCGTATAAGAGCATGTGCATTAATGGTATAAAGCTACCTTTTGCTCCCTCCTTAAACACTTAAAGTGCAGCTCCTCTAGACTCAAAGAATGAGCCCTAAGGCCTCTTTCCTGTCCTGTACAGAAATCTAGTGATGCTCACCAATCTTGATGGAACTCTCCAGGAACTGTTCCTATTGAAGGCAGTGGGGCAAAACTCCTCTGCACATACATAGGCTTCACTTTATCACTGACACAGCCTGGCAGACAACCAATATGCAACATGCTGTACTATAGTGAGGAGAGTAAGTGTTGGCTAACAGGAGCATGAACAGGCTGACTCACTATTCTATCCTTCAGTGAAGCACACAGATCCCGAGTCAGTGTCCATTCTTGCCCTTTTCATGGAGTTTGGTTTTACAGGTAGCTCAGAACAAAAACACAGGAGATACGCTCAGGGAAGGAGCTTAGGCTATGGTGGCTATCTCTGTAGTTTCCCTCCAGGACTACTACTGTCTAGTTTTCTCTCCACAGAGGGCCATTTCCATCTCCTTTACAGTCTGCATAAAGTCAACAAGATGCACTTGCCACAATAAGTCAGCAGAACGTTGGTAGTTTTATATAGGGTTCTAACAGCTGCTAATAGGGTGGCTCCCTGTGAGACCCTGCTACTTGCCATGTGATCTATAATAGCCAAAAAGAACAATGCAGCTTTTTAAGGCTTGATCACAACAACATACACTCAGGATAAACTCCATGGGACTTAGTTTATTTACTTTAGAAAGCTGAGCTAGCCCTGCTGAAATTTACACCTGTGGATTCAGGGTATTTCAAATGAGATTTCTTCCCTGAAGTCATAATCTACTGAGCATAGTTTTACCTTTAAAAATGTAAATAACAGTGCATGAATATGAATTTAGATTCTTCAACATGGTTCTAGCTGACTTGATTTAAATGCTATTTCAGTATTCTGCAGAGCTGATGTAAGAATTCTTGGTGGGATAGAGGGAGACTATTTGAATATTCCATGGTGAAAATTACAGTAAAACTGGAGGCCTACAATAGCCTGGGTCCAGGTGTAAGATGCACTTCCCAGCTTTGATCTGAGACCTAAGAGCAAAGTGTGGGCAGTTTTTCCTTTTTGTTGTTGTTTTGTTTTGTATTGTTTTCAAATTGCTAAGTCTGTCTTGCCTCTTTTTTTTTGCAATACCTAGCTCCAAGGAGGTGAATCGCAAAAGAGTGATCTTACATGCCATACTGAGGATGTACCAATTTTTATACCCCCATGCCATACATTTATCAGTGATGCACATAGTTTTTACCTGCTTGATTTCTGTTTGTCGTTCTACAATACTAAATCCCCACTCACCAGCTGACAGTTACATTAATTGAAAATGCAGTATTACCAAAATCGCTTTCAACTTGCATGAAAAACAAATAGCAGATAATACAGTGCACTCATTTACAGGCACTTAATTGAACTGAATCCTAGTGCCATGATTTTATATAGACCATTGTTTATTAATAGCACTAGTTTCTTGTTTAATTGCAAAAAAAAAGTTGAAGATAATTGAACAAGCACATATACAGTAGTTCCATGAGGTCCATGGTTTAATGTTACATTTAATGTCTCCCTGTAGAAATGGTTTCATAATTCAAATAACTGTTAGCCATTTAAAAATCCATGTGAAAAGGAATCCAGTTAAGAAAGTAGTAGATTATACTTCAAGTGCTCAATCGGATTTAGGGTTACCATACGTCTGGTTTTTCCCGGACATGTCCGGCTTTTTGGTAATCAAACCCCCGTCCGGGGGGAATTGCCAAAAAGCCGAACATGTCCGGGAAAAATACCGGCCGGGCACTTCCCCTCCCGGGCTCCAGCTGCTCTCCTCCGGCGGCGCAGGGTCTGGAGGCATGGGGGCTGCCTGAAGCCGGAGCGCTCGGGCAGCTTGGCTCTTAAACAGAGCCGAAGAGTCAGGGGAGGAGCAGAGCAGCCGGAGCCCGGGAGGGGAAGTGCCCAGCCGGGGGTGCAGGGTCCGGAGGCATGGGGGCTGCCCGAAGTCCGAGCGCTACCGGCTTCACGGTTTGCCGGGCAGCCTCCAGACCCTGCGCCCCCGGCTGGGCGCTTCCCCTCCCGGGCTCCAGCTGCACTGGGGAAGCGCCGGCCAGGGGCGCAGAGTCTGGGGGCTGCCCAGCAAACCGTGAAGCCGGTAGCACTTGGCAGCCCTTTTCGCGTGGCTAGGAGGGAGGAGGGGGAGTTAGGGCGGGGACTTTGGGGAAGGGGCGGGGGAGGGGCGGAGTTGGGGCGGGGCCGGGGGTGGGAAAGGGGCGGGGCCAGGGCCCTGTGGAGTGTCCTCTTTTTTTATTTTTTAAATATGGTAACCCTACATCGCATCTCCTGTGTCTGCATTGTGCTGGGTGGTTTTATGTTGCTTTGAAATTCTTGCAATATGTATTTCCAAGGAGGTAAGTAAATGTGGACATAACTACTTTTACCTGTGAAGAATCTTGCTTTTGTTGGTACAAAGCTAGACCCTTTGTCACCTTCACAGGCATTACTTAAAAATTAATATATTTCCTTGGGTGGGGGCGGGGGGAAAAGCACAACAGCAGTATTTTTGAAGGCCACTTCCTGTGCCTACTCACAATAAGGTAAAGGGCCCATTAGCCTTTTATTGCCATGTAACCGGGCTGCACACAAAGCTGCCTGATCTTGAGAACAGATGGAGAGACCCTGCATTTGAGACATTGTGGTTGCTTCAAACTGTGCTAAGGGTTGAACTGGTCCCTGGCAGCTCCTGGGGTTCTGTGCAGAGGCCAGATGGCAGAGAGCTGTCTGTCTCCTCCCTCCTTAGCTGTGCTAACTGCTCTAGTGCACCTGTGGGTCTGGCTCCATGTCTGTAGAATTCAAAGGCCAGTGTACCAACCTCCTACACAACTTAACCCCTAACTATTTTTCATTGTAATCAGGATTAAAACTTGTGAGTGTCATAGCGTGTATGCATGTGTGTGAGTAAAAGTTGCTAGTATATGTGGTACGGAACCAGAATTCTTCCCTTTTTGAGAGAATACAAATTCTATGCAATTTGAAACCATAGTGAAAGTACTAGAGAACATAAAATAGACAGAGGATGGACAAAATGACTAGAGGTGCATTATAATGATTATATGCAACCACTTAGATAAAATCTTGGTTGAAGAGATGACACAAAAGTTGGGCAGGAAAGTTCATTTCTGCTCTGACACTTGGAGACTTCATTTTTTTTTTTCTTCATCTCAAATCAAGATCAAAATCAACTCAAATCCATTTGTGGAACTGAAATTGCACAATATTTTATTTTGGAAACACTTAAACATTTGTCCAGTGGAAACACCAAAATGTTCCGAAAATGAACCATGCTCTCCAAGATCCTTCACTTCCTGGCTGCCCAAGTGACTTGCAAGCTAGGTAGGGAGCCCAAGGAGCTGGAAATCTAGGCAGCCCATGGAACCTGGGAGCCACATAGCCAATCAGGTGGGCTACAAGGGAACAAGGAACCCCAAGGGGCTGAGCAATCTGGGAACCTTCAGAACTGGTTGCCTGCTAGGTGGAGCTGTGCAGCTTGGGGACTCTGTGAAGCTCATTGGGTAAACTGCAGGAGAATTGGGATCCTGGGAGGCAGGTAGGCCAACCTTACCGGCCTGCTTCTGTTTAAAGTTTTGAGGGAATCAACACATCCCTGTGGATCATATTGATTTTGTAGAATCAGCATTTTATGATTTGGGGGTAGGGGGGAACTGTTCCACCAGAAAACTTTTGAACATCTTTAGATGACACAATGACTAAACAAATTAATTTGTACATCTGCAAACACTTTTACATTTTCTGATGGAGGATGGGCTGCTTGCTGGAAATAAGATTTTATTTTTTAAACTGTTTGCCTCCTTTTGTTAGAGTGCACATTGTGGAACATAGTAAGCTCCTAGCATTTCTCTAAAGGGCTGGAGAATAAATTGAGACCATATCAGCAGGATCCATTAGAGAGGTATAGATCAATGGGATTATGATGAATGTATTCATTATACATTTATACATTTTAACAAGATCTGAATTCTGTTGTGACTATGTGGTGGCATAGGAAATCATATTCAGCTAAAAAATTAAGGTTTTAGAAATTATTAATTCTCCCTCTATTTGGAATTGTGCCTCTAGGTACTTTTATACCCTCAATAGCTACATATATATGCAATGAGAATTATCATTCAACCTTCCTAACTGCAATAACTCAATACTTTGCTTGTCCAAATGAAATTTAATGGTTTGCATTCCTCCTGGCTGCTATTTTTCTCCTGTTTTACATGCAAACTCCTTCCTATTCTACCTGTCTGTGCTCAGACAGGATGACAGGAGGCTCCCAAAAGCTCCTTGTTAAAATTTTTGCCACAATGCTGAAAAAGGCTGAGCAATTTATCTGCCTCTGGAGTTTGCCTCTTCTCTAGATTCAACTGAATCCTCCTTCCAAAACTGACTTTTCTAGGGTTCATAAAAACATGTAATCCTCTTGCCAGGTGTCAATGGCAGTAACCAGGGATGGGCTCAATAATATGGTTAGGGGATCCTTCTTAAAATAAAACCTACAACTCCAGTTCCTGTGTATAACCATTTTAATTCCTAAAACCTGGCAGAGAAAAACATAAAACCTCTACTCACTTTTACAGGTGTTTCTTCCTCACTCACAAGAATCCAGGATTCCTGGGGATACGAAACCACAAATACTACTTATTTGAGTAAAATATCGCCCTTATTTACATAAAAATGAGGAAACCCAAATAGTATATGGAGGGACATGGCCAACCTCACTGTCACAATTATTAATTTGCCCAACTAGTATTTCTATGTGCTTCAACATCAAAGCACATCAGGAACTTTCATAACTGGCCCTGTGGATCCTGCTTCTGCATGGCATGCAAGTGTGCTCTAGGTTTGCACCCCATCTTGCCAAAACCTGAACCACCAGGTGGAGCTTAGACCTTGGTGCTATTTGGTCTGGTTTCATGAGGTCATCTTGTCTACTAGTCCAACATCAGCAAAGTCAGTTCCACCATCTGGTTCCACAAAAATCGTTCCACTGGCCCAGCTTAGTCCCTAAGAGTTTGCTGTACACAGGACTTAGAATTTATTGGTGGGAAATTTGGAACAAAGCAGCCCACTGGATAAAGTTTTTGGTCTTTCAGACAGACACTTATTGGCTGGGTAGAGAACCCACATACAGAGCCCACTAGACAGGGTGACCAACTTTGTACATGGTAGATCTTGTAAAATTCTTATGTCCTTTCATAAATGCAGTAATTTGTTTTAAAAAAAATCTTTCATAAAATCAGAACATAAAGAAACTTCAAATAATGCACCACACTTAATTTTGCTCACCTATAGTTCTAATTTATGTACATGAAAAATGCCAGCAGTTAATATTTCTACTTTAGATGGAAGTAGAGAGCTCTCCCTGTAGCCCTTCTAGCTCTGGGGCTTACAAGTAATTCTAAAGAACAATTTCTCCCCCACACACCTTATCTGGTGCAATTTAGTATATTGACATACATATATGCTCTTCACTCCCACTCTTCCCCATTATGCTCACACTACCTCTTCATTCATTGGACCAGATTCTCATTTGCACCAAAGCCTCTTTACAGTGTCCGAGTGGGGCAAAGAGTCTAGTATAAATGAAAATAAATTTATATTAGAAGCACCCACTAGAAATGTGCTCCAAAGAGTGGACCGGCTTTGTTTGTCAATTGGTATAGCTTCCCTCTGGTTATAATTCAAAGAAAGCAATTTTGTTTATAGAGCCCAACAAATTATGAAATTCCCTTGCCCCTCACCTCTAAACTCCATTGCATACTTGGCTCTGATGTATGAGAGCTTATCATAGACTACAGGGAAACATTTGTGGAAGTCCCTTGACAAAATATTGGCAGCACATCACTAGAGCATATGCATCATCCCTCCTGTGTTCAATAGATTAGAAAGTCACGTTCCTTCAAAGATTAATTACACACTGCTCTTTGGATTGTCTGAAACTACAGGGAAACATACATGACATTGTGTTCTCTTCAGAGACTTTGGGTGTCACTTTTTCTAGTTCTCTAAAATCTCTTAATTAACTCTATCGACAGGATCTGTACAGTGACGTCTGAAACTAACTAACATGAATAATAATGATGGCTTATAAATTAATGCTTTTTTAGCAAAATGACAAACTTCACTAACATGAGCTGTCACGCTGTGCCTCATTACTCTTTGTGTGGGGGCACAACTATGACTGTCACCCACAATCCCAAAAAGGACTCAGAAGACACAAGTCACCACCCCTCAGTCCCTTCCTTGACCCAGGAATGAATTTGGCCCTATGGGATTTGCAAGCATAAATGCTGGGTTCCATTCCCAAATGCAGATTTTTGAACACCGTGATTGCTTGCATCTCTCATCTATGGCTATTGTGCCTTCTGTTCCTCCCATAGGCCTAGCTACAGTAGGAAGTTAACCTACTAATCCAGGCAGTTGTCAACAAAGCCTTTGCAATGTTTCTTGGTCTGGTGCTGAAAACAGTTAGTGCTAGTGTAGGCAAGGCAAAAAATCTTTTCAGCAGCATGACAGAAAGCTGTCCCTGAGTTTGCATTGTTACAGTGGCCACAAAATAGGAAGCCAGTTCTAATGGCAGAACTGCCACACAGTGTTTATATACAAAGCAGTGATGTGAGTGCACTTAATTATAAAGATGCTTTGAAATATATGATTAGAAAATAAGATATAAGCCACTGAGGGTATTCAAGCATGCTATGACATACTTTTCCAAGGGTTAAGAAACTGAAACTGAATAAATGAGGCAGAAATGGCAGCTCTTCTAGAAACTGAATGCCAGACATCATCATAATGCCTCTATTTTCTATGTAATGTATAAAAATAATGTCCTGTCTAACATTGCCTGTGATATACAGGTAGGGTTACCATATTCAAACATTTAAAAAAGAGGACACTCCACGGGGCCCCGGTCCTGTCCCCAGCCCTGCCCCCACTCCGCCCCTGGCCCCGCCCAACTCTGCCCCTTCCCCACCCTTTCCCCAAAGTCCCTGCCCCAACTCTGCCCCCTCCTCTGAGTACCCCACATTCCCCCTCCTCCCTCCCGCTCTGATCTTGGTTGGGGGTTGCTAAGTGCTTCCCTGCTCCCCACTCGCCCTGCAGCCCCTGCACCCCCCCCCCGCTCCTGCAGCCTCTGTGCCCCCTGCCCCCCACTGGCCCTGCCCCCCCTGCCCCCCCCCCGCTCCTGCAGCCTCTGTGCCCCCCACCTGCCCTGCCCGTGTGCCCCCTTGCCCCTGCCTGCCCTGCTCCTCCTCGCCCTGCAGCCCCTGCACCCCCCCACCCCTGCAGCCTCTGCACCCCACGCCTGCCCTGCCCCTGCGCCCCCCTGCCTGCCCTGCTCCTCCTTGCCCTGCAGCCCCTGCACCCCCCTGCCCCTGCAGCCTCTGTGCCCCCTGCTCCCCACTCACCCTGCAGCCTCTATGCCCCTGCCTGCCCTGCTTCCCCACTCCCCCGGCAGCCTCTGCCTGGCGGGGGCTTCAGATGCTCAGCGGTGACCGGGGCAGCGCGGGTCCCTGCAGCCCCGGCACATGCTGCACTCCCTGCCCCACGCTGCAGCCTCCTTCCTGCCGCGTGGGGTGATGGGGCCACAGGAAGGGTCCCCCAGTGGCCGGGGAGTCCCCGCCCGTGAGGGAAGCCCGAGCCTTTGGCTGGGCCCGGCCTCCCCATGGTCCTGCGGGCTCGGCTGGGGCGCGCGGTCCGCCCGGCCTCCGGGGGCAGCAGCCGCCCCTTCGCCGCCTTCTGCAGCTGCTCCCCCTCTTCCCCCGCCCGAGCTTGCTACAATGTAGCCGGGCGGCTGGGCTGTGCTGCGGACCTGGCGGGTCGTGCTGGGGCCAGGCGGACCCTGGCTTATGCTGCCTCCCTATTTCCCTGGACATGTCCGGCTTTTTGGCAATTCCCCCCGGACGGGGATTTGAGTACCAAAAAGCAGGACATGTCCGGGGAAATCCGGACGTATGGTAACCCTATATACAGGGAACCCTTTTCTCAATCTGATTAGAAAAATCACAGTTGATACCCAGCAAAGACTGAGCTGAATGAAAATTTAGATTAGTTCATTAAATTAGAGTAGTGATGTGTGTCCTCTAGAAAACATTCTCCAATAAACTGCCCAACTTTAAGATATTTAAGGAATTTCATCAAATGCATGACTCACTCCCAAGATAGCTGAAGCAACAAGGATTTTGTTGCAATAGCTCTATTAAAGTCCAAGCAAAAAACTAGTGTTCTTACTAGGGTCTTTCATTGGTAACTGATATATTGTCATACATCCAGTCGAATGTTCTCTTCTGAATGCTGGTCAGACTCCTGTGAAGAAATCCCATTGCCATATCCAGTGTGATTTAGGCCTGTGGGAGTCTAAACAGAGTCCAGGAATTGCCCATATCTTGGGATCTCTAGGCTCACTTTCAAATGGCAGATCCTCTATCTATCCCTAGCCCCCTCCTGAGTGCTGAGACCTCCCATTCTAACTCACTAGTCCCTGTTACCACGGCTGACCCTCTCAGGTTCCCCCCTTAGCTCAAACATACCCTCTCCTAGAACTCCAGCTGACTGGGTAGTCTGGGTCCACAGATGAGGTTAACTTTTCAAAGAGCATCTTGTAAGTATAGTACATATCACATCCAGGCTTATTTTGCACAGGATTCTAGCACTATTGCTCTTTACTTAAGCCTGAGAAATATACAGAGTACATGTAATACAGAAAACAACAACCATCCTCTCACTCTAGCTTGCCCTTCCTTTGGGGGACCATCTGAGGTAAGATAGGCAGGGTTCTCTCTGCTTCATCAGACTTCTGCAGCAACTTCCCTCGCATGAGCTAGTGAAAATGGTCAAAGACACCCCCCCCCCCCAATAGATCCTAACCTTTTTATGATCTTCCAGTCCCTGTCAGGTGACTCCTGGATTGGTCTCTTCAGGTGATCCCAGGTCCCTTCATTGCCAGATGACCTCTCCTTGACAACTCCACTTCTGCTATGTAGAAGCCAGGCTACTGCTTATGATGTTTCTATTTGAATAGACAACCATTTTCTTTCTCTGCATGTTCATTCATCCTGTTACCCCCAGGGTTTCCC
Organism: Terrapene triunguis; assembly: GCF_002925995.2. Lineage (NCBI taxonomy): Eukaryota > Metazoa > Chordata > Testudines > Emydidae > Terrapene > Terrapene triunguis. Next base: position 27,261,723 of record NW_020664464.1, on the reverse strand, counting down.
CCCCCCCCTCCTTCCAACCACTAACAGCCATGAGTTCCTCCCAGATCCCTCTCTGCCATTGCTCCATTTATGCAACTCTGCATCAGTTCAAAAACTCTGTTATGACCCTTAATGTATGTATGCGGGAACAGTTTTTACTAGTAATATAAACCTGCCAATAAACACCCATCTCCTTCCCCTCCCTGGAACTAGTCAAAGGCAAGAGTCCTCACCAAGAAACAGATTGAATGAAGATTACAGCTAGAAAAAAGCTGTATCTTTCACACAGCAATGGCTGACCTAATTGGGATAAACCATCTTGACCACAGCTGTCGTGGGGAGGGAGTGGGAGGTAGGTTTACCTTCCCACTAGAACCATTCATCCACTCTAATAGGAAAAATGAAATTTCAATATGTTTAAAAATCTCATTTAAAGTTTTCCTCCATGTGATTCTCCTCTTTGATACTTGTGAAGTTAATAATCTATAGGAATTCCTGTAGCCTCAGGCTGGGGCGGCCTGTCCATATAGGCGAAGTAGGCAGTTGCCTAGGGTGCCAAGTTAAATGGGGTGCCAAATTCAAGGAGGACAAAATCAAAATGGGGGGGGAGAAAAGATGAGAAAAAATACAAATAAAATAACAATGTCATTATTTCAATTCCCATGCATGTACAGAGGGAATATGAATTATAATTCATTTCTCTACATTTCTGAGAATTTATTAATGTCAAATCTTTTATTTACTGCAAAAATAAATAATATTTTAGAAAAAAAAATTTGTGACGTAGGGTCAAGATGACCCACTCCGCAATTTTGCTAAGCAATAACTCAGCCACAATGAAACACATCCGCCAGTGGCAAGAGCTGCAATGCTAGTGACACCTAACTCGAATATACATCAAGGTCGCGTAACCGGAAATTCATGTAGAGCGGAGATATCATGAGTTGATGGTTAAGAATCACACAAATACTGTGGAAAATTGTGTTTTTTGGTGCCAAAGAATAACATCTTTCAGCATTACTCATTTTGGATTTATATTTTTAAGAGTTATTAAACCTTAGCGTTATTATTGGGCTGTATAATTATGAACTTTTCTTTATTATAACTGGTTCACATGTAACACTGGTCTACAATTTTTGAGAAGTTGTCTGCTTCAGAGATAAAATGTGCTATTTATTATGTATTTTGATGTGCTGAATTCAAATATGACAATTAAAACAACTGATTGGCTACTGTTTCTAAGATATTTAAGTTTTTACATTTTATGTCTATGTATATTGTGTAGATAGTAGAGTTTTAATCATAAATTGTAAACCTAGGTCTTTTCATGTGTTTATGGTTGCTTTACATGATAATATTTCACCTGACCTGTTTATGTAACACTTTAAAAATCAGCAAAAGGGTTATAGAAATAAAATTTATTATGAAACAAAAGGCAAAAAACTATTATGGACATAGTTTAGTCCTATTCATTGTCTACTCGGCGCTTCTTGACTTGTCTCTTGTATTCATTAAATGGAGCATCTCTTGTCACTGTCCAGCAATAGTCTGCAAGCATTGATGGGCTCCATTTGCCCTGATAGCGTTTCTCCATTGTTGCAATGTCCTGGTGAAATCGCTCGCCGTGCTCGTCGCTCACTGCTCCGCAGTTTGGTGGAAAAAAATCTAGATGAGAGTGCAAAAAATGTATCTTTAGTGACATGTTGCAACCAAGGCTTTTGTATGCCTTGAGGAGGTTTTCCACCAACAACCTGTAGTTGTCTGCCTTGTTGTTTCCGAGAAAATTTATTGCCACTAACTGGAAGGCTTTCCATGCCGTCTTTTCCTTGCCACGCAGTACATGGTCAAATGCATCATCTCGAAGAAGTTCACGAATCTGAGGACCAACAAAGACACCTTCCTTTATCTTAGCTTCACTTAACCTTGGAAATTTTCCACGGAGGTACTTGAAAGCTGCTTGTGTTTTGTCAATGGCCTTGACAAAGTTCTTCATCAGACCCAGCTTGATGTGTAAGGGTAGTAACAAAATCTTCCTTGATTCAACAAGTGGTGGATGCTGAACACTTTTCCTCCCAGGCTTCAATGACTGTCGGAGTGGCCAATCTTTCTTGATGTAGTGGGAATCTCTTGCATGACTATCCCATTCACAGAGAAAACAGCAGTACTTTGTGTATCCAGTCTACAGACCAAGCAAGAGAGCAACAACCTTCAAATCGCCACAAAGCTGCCACTGATGTTGGTCATAGTTTATGCACCTCAAAAGTTGTTTCATGTTGTTCTGTGAAGGGATAAATAACACTTCCCTATTCACTTTCTCCACACCAACCATGCCTCCATATAGCACAGGTTGAGGAGTTGATCCCTGCATGGCTGGAGCAGCACAAAACCGCCTTAGAGCGGAGGATCTGGTCTATTATAACTAAGTTTTCCAATTTTAGGCCCTAGGCTTGCAAGTATTCACACACCTGCTTAACTTTAGTCAGATGAGTAGTCCTGTTGAAGCTAATGAATAATATTAAGCATATGCCTAAATGTTTACAAAATTGGTGTTTCACTAAATAAATCCCACCCAATCAAAACCTTTTATTGTTATAAAATATTTATTAAAAATACTCCAAATCTGCCATTCGTCATCTTGAAAAAATATTAATGGGAGGTGGTAGACATTAGAGATCACCCACATTAATTGGGAGCTCATACTCAAGAGTATAGGGTTTTGAAGTAAGACAGCTTTTTTATAATTCAGTTAAAACAAATTTTTAAAAAACTGATATTTATTTATGAAATGTGACATAATGTGCCTAAAAGACACCACAAATCAAATACTGAAATCCAGAAAGCTTATTAAGTCAGTAAGTAACAATAAATATCCAAGGACAATTTATTCTAAGTAGAATTTAAAAAAATAGATACTGATTCTGTGTGTTTTGTTTTTGTTTGTTTTTTCTCCCTGCCCGCAGATGTTCCTTTTCCTACAGAGTATTTGAATTTTTTCAGCATTCTAGATTCCCCAGGAAAGGAACTTCAGAGTAGAGACTTTATATTTTGCCAAATATAGAACTCTGTTGGAAAAAATATCTATGCCTAAAAGGCTTTTTAAAAAAAGTTTATACATAATTTGCTCTAGCTACATCCTGCAAGAAAGCAACAAATAAAAGATAATGATTTCAGAGTCTAATGAATTTCCAACAACTAAACTTATAAAGCAAATATACAGTTTCTTCAAAATACCTTTTCTGATGCTAAACTGGATAAATACCTTGAAGTAAGAAAATAACTTCTCCAAATAAATTTCAGATGACAAGCTGAATTGGCATGAAAGGCCTCCAGAAAGCATCAGCCTGCAAACACAATATTGTTTCACAAGGTGGCACAATTACTCTTAATATTTATGAATGAATCTCTTTAGCTGTTAATATCTCTATTTAAGTAGCCTCTTCAAATAAATCTTTGTAGCTTTAATTGTTCTATAACCAACCTATGTATATTAAAACAACACAGAAGGTTTAAAGTAGACTTTAAATATATATATTTGGATCAGACTCGTAGTATATGTATAAAGTCCACTATGAGCTTCTACTGACTTTAGTGTGGATTTGCAATGACAGTCTCAGATCCACTGTAGACTTCACTCTGAATGGCCATATATTACAATCAAGCTCATGGGAGTTATGTTGGGCCCTCCTTAATTAGGGCTCAGATTGCAACTTAGCCAAGGAAGAATTCTTAAATGGCCTGAATGATCCACAGCATCTTTTACTGGCTGATACCTCTGAAGCTGTATGCAGCCGGATTGAAATTATATTCCATTTGAAGGGAGGAGGAGTTCCTTCCCGCCCAGTTCCCCATCCTTGTTTACCACTTACAGGAAGACTGACTGACTGTAGAAGAACACTGAACATTTTCAGAGCTTCTATTTAAAATGTAGTTCTGAATAGGATTCTCTCCTTGGAAAACAAAGACATGAATGCATAATGAGATTCTGTACTTCAGATCTATCCATAGATATGTAGTAAGAAGGTTATCTGCTGAGATGCCCCTTAGCATTGCTCTTCTTTAGGCGTCAGATCCTCACCACAACTGTCCAGTGAAAACCTGTTTCATATGTTTTGAACGCGACAGCCACTTACTGTCATTTTGTGTTCAAACAATCCTGAAATCTGATATAAATAAAACACAGAAGGAAATACTTAAATCTGAAGTTATCTGAGTTTTAATGAAGGTGGTGATGTAGCAAACGAAATCCATGCTAAAACATAAATTTTTCATTACATATGTTATACAGAGAAAACTACATCATAGGATTCCTCTAAACTGCTTTTAAGTAACTGCCTGTAAAAACTCTTGCCAGACCATAGTCATCCGTAATATCTGCATGCTTTGATATAGCAAGCAACATTTTTAACATATAAGCAATAATAATCTCAAACTATATGAAAACTAAATAGTGTGATTTTAAGTAAAAGCTTCAAGGTAATTGATGGCCTAATCCTACAAATATATATGAGTAACTTTACACATGAGTAGTCCCACTGAGTCCAATGAAATTACTCATGTGAATAAACTTACTGAAGTGCTTAAGTGTTTGCATAACTGGATCTACAACTAGAAATCTTGATTCTTTGTTTTCTAAATATTTCAAAATATTTCTTTCCATTCTTGGTTCCAACCTTTCAGTTCAAGCTGTGGAAATGTCTGCCTGAATTCACAGAAGGAAAATAGTCATCATTTTCATGCAAATTGGACTTTTTCTGATCATATAATTATTTCAAGACATACGGTAATTTATTACCATATTGTAATTCAAGGGTGATTCAACTTTTTTATTTAAGTATTACTACTTGTGCCTTGCCAGTTGTTTCAAGTTGCAGACTACAGCAACATTCCATTTGATGGCCCTGATGCCAACATTAAGGGAAAATCTGTTGTTTGAATAAATTTAGGGCTGTCAATTAATCGCCGTTAACTCACGTGATTAACTTAAAAAAATTAATCACAGCTTTAATCGCATTGTTAAACAATAGAATACCAATTTAAATTTATTAAATATTTTGGATTTTTTCTACATTTTCAAATGTTTGATTTCAATTTACAACACAGAATACAAAATATATAGTGCTCACTTTATATTTACTACAAATATTTACACTGTAAAAAGGATAAGAGATTTTTCAATTCACCTCATACAAGTACTGTAGTGCAACCTCTTTATCATGTAAGTGCAACTTACAAATGTAGATTTTGTTTTTGTTACGTAGCTGCACTCAAAAACAAAATGTAAAACTTTATGGCCTAGAAGTCCATTCAGTCCTACTTCTTGTTCAGCTAATCACTAAGACAAACAGGTTTGTTTACATTTACAGGAGATAATGCTGCCCACTTCTTATTTACAATGGCATGGCACTACAGCATTGCTAGATATTTACATGCCAGGTATGCTAAACATTTGTATGCCCCTTCATACTTTGACCACCATTCCAGAAGACATGCTTCCATGCCAATGATGCTCGTTTAAAAAAATAATGCATTAATTGAATTTCTGACTGAACTCCTTGGGGGGAGAATTGTATGTCTCCTGCTCTGTTTTACTTGCATTCAGCCATATATTTCATGTTATGCCTATCTCGGATGACGACCCAGCACGCTGTTTGTTTTATGAACACTTTCACTGCAGATTTGACAAAACGCAAAGAAGGCACCAATGTGAGATTTCTAAAAGTAGCTACAGCACTTGACCCAAGGTTTAAGAATCTGAATCTGAGATGGATGAGGTGTTGAGCATGTTTTCAGAAGTCTTAAAAGAGCAACAGTCCAATGTGGAAAATACTGAATCCCAACCACCAAAAAAGAGAATCAACCTTCTTGGTAGTATCTGACTCAGATGATTGAAAATGAACATGGGTCAGTCAGCACTGCTTTGGATTGTTATCGAGTGGAATCTGTCCTCTGGAATGGTGAGCAAAGCATGAAGGGTCGTATGAATGTTTAGTGCATCTGGCACGTAAATATCTTGCGATGCTGGCTACAACAGTGCCATGCAACACTTTCAGGTGACATTGTTTACGTTTGCAGGAGATAATGCTGCCTGCTTCTCATTTACAATCTTGTTTTGTCTGAGCAATTGGCTGAACAAGAAGTAGGACTGAGTGGACTTGTTGCCTCTAAAGTTTCACATTGTTTTATTTTTGAGTGCAGTTATTTCTTGTACATAACTATACATTGTAAATTCAATTTTCATGATAGAGATTGCACTACAGTGCTTGTATTAGGTGAATTGAAAAATACTGTTTTTACAGTGTGAATATTTGTATTAAAAATAAATATAAAGTGAGCACTGTACCCTTTGTATTCTGTGTTCTAATTGAAAACAATATATTTGAAAATGTAGAAAAGATCCAAAAATATTTAAATAAATGGTTTCCTATTATTGCTTAACAGAGCGATTAATCACACAATTAATCACAATTAATTTTTTTAATCGCTTGACAGATCTAACAAAATTCCTAACAAACTGGAAACAACTTTCTTCTATTTTGCAATAATCTTGTGAACACCCTCTTCTGCAATGTTTTGAAAATGCATGACTACTGCACCAAGAGACATAACTCAAAAATATTGCCAATCCACCTCTCTGAGGACAGAAGAAAGTGTTTTTAAGATTTCCATAGATTACCTCTGGAACTTAAATTTTAGTTTAGATTTGTAGGGCTAAATTCTACCCCAGTTTATACTAGTAATCTGAAGCAACTCCATTTATTTCAGTAGTTTCTGTGGAGTTATTCCAGGCTTACATCACTGTCAGGGTGCAATGCAACTTCAATTAGTCAATAGAAAGTCTGAAGGTTCATAAATTTCACATCCTTGAGATTAAGAAACCATGTTCTCAAATTTAGAAGCCACAATGCTTTGGAGGCAATGTTGTTTAAGGTAAAAAAATACTGACGTGCTCTGCAGTCTGGCTCCTTTCTTTGATCAGTTCTGACGGGGTTGGAAAAGTTCCACCTGGCTGGGGCACTGGTGGTGGGAGGGATTAAAGAAAGGGTCCTTTCTGCCTTGTCCCCTTGTGCCCCATTGGCACTCACTTCCCTCCTCCCTATTGTTTTTGTGACTCTTTTTAAAGGAGAGAACAGAGGAAATATGCCCTGTCTACATTCCCGTTTGAGGGGAAAGAGTAGGGAGATGAGACTGGGTCATCAATTCCTTTTGCTTGACACATTGGTGACATGTTTTGTTTGAGCAACCATTACAAAATGTACACTCACTACATGATAAAGTGAAGGAGGGGTTTACGAAACATTCTCTAGCTGTTCAGAAATGTATTTTGCAGTTATAAAAACCTAGAATGTTTTGATGCAATGGAAAACATGGGACAATTCAGGTGTCCTGAAAGAAGTTCTCAGAACTCTGAATTTTTATCTGAAAATCTGGGACTGTCCCAGTTTAAAAAAAAAAATAAAGCTTTACCTTGTGGCTTAATAATTACAGGACTCTGACTTCTCTTTTGAAAACATTTACATGGCCTAGTGAAACCAAATGATGGGGTTGTTCTTGTCACTTACTTGCACTATTTTGTATACTTGCAACTGCCTTAATTTATCTGGTTTTGTTTTCTTTTGTTTGCTTTTTATGTTTTGTTTTTAACTTATTTCTTGATTTTGGTTTGGTTGAATTTTCTTTATTCTGGCATGATCATGTCAAATGAAATGATGCATTCAACTGAATGCAAAACAATATACAGTAAATGGGATATCAGTATTAAATCTGATCTTTATATGGCTTTTCTAGGGGAAAAAAGAAAACACAAACAAAACATCCATAACAGGATATGCATTAATAAGCTATTTGTGGCTACCTTGAGTTTATAGTTTCAAGCAACTGAGAAATGTTTCAGTAATCTATCTATTAATGCACATCTGGCATGGCTCACTGCTATTAGAGCTTGGCTCCCTTATTTCACAAATTGTTTATCTTTAAAATAAGACCGTGAGAAAGAATGAACTGTTATGCACAGGTCATCAAAAGGTGCTGTTACAGCTTACAAGGGGTTTTCCCCCCTCTCTGTGTGCAAGTTTAGTCTGGGAAGAAAATGCTGTGGTGATGCTTCTCTATTGTAGCTTCTTTGGGGGAAGCTGTGACAAGGATGGAAGGGGGTTTGTTCACTGCCTTAATCATTTTCTAACTAAAGTCAGGTCTTGGGACACTGTTGCTCCCTGGGAACCAAGCATGGATGTTCTGCTGAGAATTCTGACAGAAGGAATTGCTTGTGTGTTGTTGTGACACACTACTTCTCTCCCAGTATTAATGTGTAAATAAAACAAGTTACACTAACAATATATCCAGACTACATCACTGCTGTCTTCTCAAATGGGAAGCCAACTTGTAAGGCCTGTGATAACTGCCACCCCTCAGAAAGGCTACAAAACTCTGATCAAAGACTTAAGCAATATACCCTTCCTTTATGAAAAACAGTACTAAGAGACACAGGAATGTAGCAGGAAATATATTATAGCTCCCTTTTTCCAATAATTTGATTAGGCTAGATCATCTCCCCTGGCTCCAACCTCCCACATATAAAGCCATGGGAGGTGATGTCTTCCACGAAAATCTTCCCCGCAGCATGCAGTTGGGACCAAGGCACGCCTCTTTGTGATAAAGGCTATGGAGGGTGCTCCAAAACTGGTGGAACTACCAGGATTTGTTGAAGGATTTGTGCAGAGTCCTAGTAGCCCCATGCTGTCTGTGATCCACACTTCCCTGACCCTCCCCAGCTACAGGGCTGCATTACAGACTTTCTCTAGGTAAGATTTATGGAGCCAGATTGGAGGGTGGGGTGGGGAGAGATGCACATTCCTCCAACCTCTTCCTTATCCACTCAACACTATTCCCCCTGTTTGGACTCCTGGCCATATGGGCAGCCCTCCACAGGTTCTAAGGAGTGGGAGTAGGAGGGAAGATTTGTGTGTACAGACCCCTCTATCAGGGAGTGTGTGATCTGGTCCATTTTGTGGGGTTTTTTTTCTTTTTTCTTTTAGCCGTTTTGCATTTTGATAAAATGTAGTACAGAGGATGTGAGCAATTCTATCTTGGTGGGAATGAAATACTATAAGATTGCCAACTATAAACCTCACTAGATTGCCATTATCACAACACTTGATAAATAACTATCACATTATTACCTGTCCTGCAAATCCTACTCCTGTTAATGATTAAGGATCAAGGGTGAAATCTGGCTCCACTGAAGTCAAGGAGAATCTTACCATTTGCTTCAAAGGGGCTAGGGTTTTACCCAAGGGCCCCAAGATTGTTCTTTTCTCTTCAGATCTCCCCCCTTCTTCCTTGCACCACCAATTTTCTGCCTTTTCAAAGCATATGAAATACCGTGAATATCAGGTCTTCACTTCTCCCTCTTTGTTCAAGAACATTGATGACTTCTTTGGAGGGTCATGAATGGTCTCGTGTGAGGCTCGAACCTGAAATGCAGCTGCATATGGGACTACTATTCAGACCCTTTCAATATTTTGTACCAAGAGTCTCCAGCAAAGAGGATGAAATGAAGACTGATGTTTGTGGTGTTTCATTTGTTTTATTTATTTATTTTAAAAGGACAGATGAAAAAAATCTAAAGCTTCTTTGGTACAAAATACAATTCAAAACAAAACAAAACAAATTGACTTTTGCAATAAAGTTGACCTTTGTTTCCTTCAATATGGACCAACACTCAGGCTACGTGATTTGAGAAATGTGGCATTAGCTTAATATTACTAAACAACATCATAGTTAACAGCTAATATACTGACTTCTGGATGATTTTCTGCATAGTAAAGTTATAATTTATAAAAATCATATTACTCCATAATCTCTCTTTAGAGCAAAAATTCTTAGTGCACCCACTGTAGTACATTTTGGATTATTTCTGGTTGTTTCTTGAATATGTTTGGAAATACATTATTGCATAATACAATCTCCTAAGAATCTTTACATAGGAAGTGTATTGTATGTTTTAGCAAAGTAACAAATAAATAGATTAAAAACCAGAATGAGATTATAATGCCCAGTCAAACTTTCTTGGAAACAGCTGCTGAGGAGTCAAAGTGAAGCTAGGGATGGGGTTCAACCCACTGGGTTAACTGACTGACTAGGTTCTGCTCCAATCACCAGTCTGCATTCTGAGAGGCTGTGGCAGTTATTGACAATTGTGGCAGTGAGCTGGAATCTGAAGCTTGATAGCAAAGCAAGACAAATAACTTAAAATGGAAGATGAGTGTCTGGCAAGATGAAGTTTAAGGTAGATGAGGAGCTTGATTTGTCCTTAACTTACCTGATGTAACATAGGCTACAGTCCCTCCAGACCTACCCATTGCAAAATGCTTTGGGGGTGTATGTGATAATGTAATCCACACTGCTGAGAGTCTGGAACTGGTCAGTGCAGCCAAAAAGGGGTTTCTAGGATGCATTGATTCAGCACATCCTCTCGGAACCTTCGTGGAGTTTGCTATACTTCTAAATCTCAGTGGAAGGCTGCAACAGAAGCCGCGTCTGCCTAAACTTCAATCCTATCTAGGGGTATGTCTACACTTACCGGGTAGTTCGACGGCTGGCAATCGAAGTTCCGGGTTCGATTTATCGCGTCTGGTCTGGACGCGATAAGTCGAACCAGGAAGTGCTCGCCGTCGACTGCGGTACTCCAGCTAGACGAGAGGAGTACCGCGGAGTCGACGGGGAGCCTGCCTGCCGCGTGTGGACCGCGTCTGAACCGCGGTAAGTTCGAAGTAAGGTATGTCGAATTCAGCTACGTTATTCACGTAGCTGAATTTGCGTACCTTACTTCGACTTGGGGGGTAAGTGTAGACCAAGCCTAGGACACAGATGCCTGTACTGATGTAAGAATATCCATGGGGCATTCCCTCTAGAGATTCCTGACCAGGACTTGGAAACAAGCAGATAAGAGCCGGGATCCAGAGAAACCACCCCAAGTCTTACACTGAGCCCAGTGCATGCTATGGATGAACTTTGGGAGTTTAGTCAGTACTGTGTGGATACTTGTGCTGAGAAGAAAGGATCAATAAAGCTTTTAGTGTGAGTGCCTTGATTTAGGCAGTTCCCCAATAACCTGAGACATGACATAAACTAAAGGGAAATGCTGGAAGAGAAAATCAAACTTGCATATGAGTTAAAGAATATTAAAGGGTAGTATTTAGAGAGAAAGGAAACAGGAAAAATGCAGAAAGACTATAGGTTTATTAGCAGTTTATAAATAAGACCTTTTTGGGGGGGCAAAAATAGGCATTTGTCTTGTTTGCTTTTGCCAACTGATCATCAAGAGCAAATTATGCATTTGTTCTGTTTTGCCAAAAAAGCGGGATGTGCCAAGATACATTTCGGGGGGGGGGGGAAGTGGTGATGTGAGGCGCCGGGTGGCAGGGCTCTGGCTGTCAACCCTGGACAGCGTGGGACTTGGTGGTGAGCTCCAGCCCTGGGCGGCACAGGGCTCAGGCCAGCCCCATGTGATGTCTCGTTTTTACTTTGTGAAATATATCTCTCAACTATTTCTCTCCAGCCTCTTTGACTGCCTGGTGCAGCACAGCCCTCCAGTGTAGCCTGTTACTAGTTAGATTTTCCCAGAGTATGGTGTAAGTGTTGAACATTTTCATGTCCCTCTTGCAAATCTCCTTGAACCTGAGCCTATGCCAGCCACTGGCTTTAGAGAATTCACAAGTTCACCATACAGGAGATCTTTTGTAATGTATCCATTACTCATCTGGTAGATGACCAAGCCAATGGAGATATCTGTGTTTTTGAGAATAGTGATTTAGATTTGGCAATTTTGCTTTCTTGAGTGTTTTGGTGTTGGGAGCTTTGGTTCCCACTTGATCAAGAACTTTGATTCCTGCCTTTCCTGTTGATTGCGATGTGCTCTTGGATTCTCTGAGATTAGCACATCTCAGGAGAGGGGTTCGTGTTGTGGTGGAGATATGCTGTGTGGTTTGCTTCAATAACTAGAAGCATTCTCCAGAGCGTACTGCAAACGAGTCTTTATATTGTACAGTCTTTTTACCAAAAGCTAAGGTTGCAGCTATATGGATATTTATTCTGAGTGTGTTCCATGCTGCATCAGCATTCAGGGAAGGTTCAATTGATTAAATAGATTCTCTGAAATTCACAGTGGATTAGATACACCTTCCTTTGTCTCTGGTGTTGATGTTAATGCATGGGTAACAGCTTTGTTTGGTATAATGGAATTTCCATAGTGAAATCCTGATTTAGAAGTACATAAGTACATGATCTGTGTCACATTCTGCACTGGAAAGCTGTGAGTATGGAGAACATCCTGTAGGTGTTTTCTGTGGGTGATAATTAAATCAATTTGATACTAGTGTCTAGATCTAGGGTGTTCCCATAAGACTCTCCAGCAGTCACTGTCTTGGAAGCAGGTACTGGTAATGCACGGCCCTTAGTGAGTGTAAAACTCTAGTAGTTTTTGCCCATTGTCATTCATATTTCCCATTTCATGGTGGCCACATATTGTGATCTGAGCTGAAATCTCCCAGCAGATAGAGTTGCTTGCCTGGTGGTAGCTTGCTGATGATGCTGTCAAGTTACTGATAAAATAACTGACATTATAGAACACTAGGGCACCCCTTACCAATCTCAGAGATGCTAGCTGTTGGGAACAAAAACAATTGCCACAGTTAATTTGGGAACTGAGTATGCAAAGCAAAGTGTTAGTAGAGCATATCTGGCATTTTCACTAGACCAGGGGTTCTCAAACTGGGGATCGGATCCCTCAGGGGGTCGCGAGGTGATTACATGGGGTGGTCGCGAGCTGTCAACCTCCACTCCAAACCCCACTTTGTCTCCAGTATTTATAATGGTGTTAAATATAAAAAAAGTATTTTTAATTTGTAAGGGGGGGGTCACACTCAGAGGCTTGCTATGTGAAAGGGGTCACCAGTACAAAAAGTTTGAGAGCCACTGCACTAAACGATAGAAAGGGATGTCTGAGAAATCGGGAACTATCTACTGGTGCTTTGTTTGAATGGGAAATGTCACATCCCATGTTGTTTCCTGTCAGGGGTGGTATCTCAGTTAAGAACCATTATTTTTTTTATTTTTATTTTTAAAAAGGTCTTGTATTTCTGTAGTTACTCCATCAGAGGATCTGAAGGTGCTTTACAGATGACCAATTATGTTTTGCAAAATGGCCAAGAGGGACAGAAGTATAAACTTCTTTATGCCTCTTTCCCCCAGAGAATAATGGATAAGTGACTCCCACAATAGATTTCACGGTAGTAATCTATGGCACAGCTGGGAACAGAGTACAGATCTTCTAACTCCCAATCCTGGGCTTTAATTACAAGACCATCCTTCAAATATTTGAATCGGAAACCCCTCCAGTCTTAGCCTCTTCTATTCCTTATTTCTTACCAGCATGGGAATGATGCCATTGATACACATTCCCAGCATCCCACATCACCTTGTATGTAATCCTGGGTGCATGACAAGATGTAACAGATTCACTAGCGAACTGATCATGTTTAAATTAATACTTTCAACATAAATGATTTAACAAAATATTTCCCAAGGGTTTTTTAATTTTTAAATTGGACATACAACTTGGGTTACAATATATCATCTCTCAGTTTAGGGAACTCATAGGATGGTGGTTATTAACCACTAGGTGCCACAGTTGCTTCATACAAATGCAGTAAAATGAGCCTTGATCTGTCAAGGAAAAAAGTCTCAAAAAGCCTATGTGGTATATCAAAATTTTGGTAATGAATTGTATTTCCAGAATATATGTATATCTGCATATTCATAATCAGAATCCATTTAAATATTTAGCTTAATGTTTACTTCACTTTTCTTTCTGCTTAAGAGTTCTCTTTATTAACTAATTCTTTTAGTAGCACACACTGCCTTAAAGTGTGGTTTCACTCTTAAAAGTAAGTATGTAAAAATATCCTTTTAAATCAGAATTCATCTTTCTGCACATTTAATTAACAAAGTTTCCACTGCTTTTAGACCTGAAGAGCCAGAATAGCTGAAATTGAGTGACTCAGAGGTCATTTCATCTTGTGTATCATGAATGGAATTGTGTAACTAACTGAGTGGTACTTAATAAACTTGAGCAACCACACTGAAGATAATACAGGTGCACTGGTATCACTGAGGCCAAAATTTGAAGACACAGGGGCTGCATAGCTGTAAACGAACATCTGTTGATGATGCACAGGACTGAAAAAAACTAGCCTAAGTCTCAGACAGCAAGCTAAATTTGCAAGGGTGGCAATTGGGGTGGAGGGGGAATACAGAAAGCTTTGAGACATACAAACCTCTTGTGCCATTTTTAGAAACACTTTTTTTCAGTGGAGAGATAAACTTTAAATATATTTCGTCCTTTCAGTGATCTTAACATTATAGCACATTTCTCACCAAGAGAAGACAAGGTAGAAAAGACAAGGTAGGTGAGGTAATATCTTTTATTGGATCTTCCTGTTGGTGGAAGATACAAGCTTTCAAGAGACATATAGCTCTTCAGGACTGGGGAAGGAAGCAGAGTGTAGCTCAAAAGTTTGCACCTTTCACCAGTAGAAGTGGGTCCAGTAAAAGATATTACATTACCTACCTTGTTTCTCTCATATTCTGGGACTGACATGGCTACAACAAGATGGCAAGCAGGTAGAGAGGAACTGAGGGATATCTCAAAAAATGTATTGGAAATAGACAAGGTACAGAAGGGCAATAAAAATGACTAGGGGAATAGAACAGCTTCCATATGAGGAGAGATTAATAAGACTGGGACTTTTCAGGTTGGAAAAGAGATGACTAAGGGGAAGGAGGAATCTGATATAGGTCTATAAAATCATGACTGGTGTGAGAAAGTAAATAAGGAAGTGTTATTTACTCCTTTTTATAATAGCAGAACTAGGGGGTCACCAAATGAAATTAAAAGGCAGCAGGTTTAAAACAAATAAAAGGAGGTATTTCTTCACACAACGCACAGTCAACCTGTGGGCCTCTTTGCCAGAGGATGCTGTGAAGGCCAAGACTATAACAGGATTAAAAAAAGAACTAGATAAATTCATGGAGAATAGGTCAATCAATGGCTATTAGATAGGATTGGCAGGGATGGTGTCCCTAGTCTCTGTGTGCCAGAAGCTGGGAATGGGTGACAGGGGAAGGATCACTTGATGATTACCTGTTCTGTTCATTCAGACGGGCACCTGGAATTGGCCACTGTCAGAAGACCGGATATTAGGTCTGACCCAGTATTGCCGTTCTTATGTTCTTAGGGATGGCTAACAAAGGGTGGAATGTTAGAGTCCATGGATATCTCTTGATCCTAAGAAGAGTCACTTCTTAAAAACCTTGATAAGCTTCTATGCTGTAGCTCTGTGGAAACAGTACAGTCTGAGAACAAAAGTTACTTTGGAAGTAACCTCTCTGTAGGTGATGACGATGAAGGGTGGGTTCTTCTATTACGTCTGCAAAGTATACTTTGGGAGTAAGGCTTACACCTTCTACAATTAAGAGGTAAAATATCTGTACTGATTTTCATCAAACCCAGAAATGGAGCTGAGAATAATGTGAGAGAATTACCATTTTGGAAAAAAAAATTCTATAAAATATCTTCTTTATCCCACTCTTCCATTGATTTTATCTGGCTGAACCAGCCTTCTCTCCTCTCCACCTCAATGTCACTCAGGCCTGGTCTACACTAACACCCCAATTCGATCTAAGGTACGCAACTTCAGCTACGTCAATAACGTAGCTGAAGTCGACATACCTTAGTTCGAATTTACCGCGGTTCAGACGCGGTCCACACGCGGCAGGCAGGCTCCCCCGTCGACTCCGCGGTACTCCTCTCGCTGAGGTGGAGTACCGCAGTCGACGGCGAGCACTTCCTGGTTCGACTTATCGCGTCCAGACCAGACGCGATAAATCGAACCCGGAAGTTCGATTGCCGGCCATCGAACTACCGCGCTAGTGTAGACCTGGCCTTAGTCTTGCCTTCTTTACATCTGATGTATAATAAACAGAGCCATTAAATGTACCTTACTGCCACAGATTTTAAGAGCTACAAAAAAGTAGGTGCTTTTGATAGAAAAATTATTACATATGCACTACTGGAGCTTCTAGAATTATTTCAGTGCAATGATATTTGGGTGCTAGATAATTGGGTGCTAGAAACTTAATTTCAGTGCTTGTGTTGTTGTGTAGCGTTGATGAAGGTATTATTAGTTGAAGGATGGTGATATTACTAGTGGATGTAAATATTTTGGGCAAATATCAATGGCAAGATGACTGTTAAGTTTAAAAACTGTTTATAGATGTGGACTGAAAGTAGTTTGTTACCTGTCCATTATTTTAACCCTTATGCCTTTGAAGAAACCAGCTTTTACATTCCCATATCCTAGGTCTGAACAATTATCTTTCTTAATGATTGGAGAAATTCAGAGTGGGGGAAGCTACCTAAAGATTTTGGAGCTCTTAGTAACATATTTAGCAAGTTATGAAGCAAGCCAGGGAGGAGGAGAGGAATACATTTCCTGGCTTGAAAGTTATTAAATGTTGAAAGCCAAGGAACAGATGGGGTGGAGGACTGAAGTTTCCACAGCCTCCCTCACAAAATATATCTCCACTTTGCCTTTAGTAATTATCCTTTTGAGGGGAAAACCAGGCCTTTCTTTCTTTTTGCAAAGTCCTGTGACCTCTTTCAGCTAAAGAAAACTTGTGATTGCTGGTGATGCAATAGCTCCTTACCCCTCTTTCGCGGTTATAGCGGTGAGGGGATGAGTAAATGTGTGGGTGCAGTGTTAAGCGCCCCCCCCCCCAGGCTCCCAATACCTACAGACTTGATTGGACAGCAGCTGCTGTTGGAGGGGGCATTTCCCTCTCTAGTGTTAAGCAGCCCGATGCTCCCAGGACTTGGAGGGACAGCGTGGCTGATAGCCTAGCCCAGCCTGATGCTTTAGGACTTTCCTGACCCCCGTCACCCCACCCCGGTCCCGTAGCTGCTGTGTTGCAGCTGGGTAGTGCGGCTAGGCTAGGGCACCTTGACGAGCCCAGGCTGGAGCTGGGAGGAAGGACACGGGTGCTGCCTGTTAGGAGTTGGAGCAAGGACAGGGCGCCAGGGGCAGGGAGTGGAGAAATGGGAGGGGGGAGACGAGGGAGAGGGGGCCCCTGGCCGGGCAGGGGGCGCAGCGGGAGGAGGACGGGGAGGAAGATCTGGGAAAAGGGGGCGGCCCGTAAAAAAATCGTTTCCTTCCGGAGAAGCAGCTGCGGCGGGGACTCGCCCTGCCCGGGGTCCAGGCAGCGGCGGCTGCTGCTGCTCCCTCCTGCGTGAGGCGCTCGGCGGCCGCCGCGGGAGTGGGATGAACGGCGAGCTGGGGCCGCCGCCGCCGCCGCGTGGAGGAGGCTGAGCTGTGGGAGGGGCGGGGAGGGACCAGCCGCGGCGGTGACAAGGTGCCAGCAGTGGAGGGGCCGCCGCCGCCGCCCGGCTTCTCGCTGCTGCTGCCGCCGCCGGGAGAAGTTTCGCTCCGAGCAACGGACGCCAGCAGCCGCCGTCTGAGCAGGAGGCGGCGCCGGGGCCGGGCAGCCCGGCACTAACTCGGCACAGGGACCTCAGCAGCAGCCTCCTCGCCCCGCAGCTCGTGTGCGGGACCCTCCCTCTCTCTCCGCCTGGCCGCACCATGGCAGCGCGGTCCCGCAGACCCTGGCTGAGCGTGGTGCTGGGGCTGGTGCTGGGCTTCACCGCCGCCTCCTGGCTCATCGCCCCCAAAGTGGCCGAGATGAGCGAGAGGAAGAGACGCGCCTCCAGCCTTTGCTCCTACTACGGCCGCGCGGCGGGGGGCGCCCGGGCGCAGCAGGAGGCGGCGGCGGCCGTGCTGGGGGGCACCGGCTTCAGGAGCAGCCCTTGGGAGCTGCAGCCGCAGGCGGAGGAGGGCACCGTCCCCAGCCCCCCAGCCGCGGCCGGCGGGGAAGGGGAGCCGGAGGAGGAGGAGGAAGCCGGGGAGAAGCGGAGCGGCAGGCACGGGAGCAACCACAATGGGAGCGGGGACTGGGGGGGTCCCGCGGGCTGTGCGAAGCCCCGCAACTTCCTCTACGTGGGGGTGATGACGGCCCAGAAGTACCTGGGCAGCCGGGCGGTGGCGGCGCAGCGGACCTGGGCGCGCTTCATCCCCGGCAGGGTGGAGTTCTTCTCCAGCCAGGGCTCCACCGCCCCGCTCGCTGGGCCCGGGCTGCCGCCGCTGCCAGTCGTCGCCCTGCCCGGGGTGGACGATTCCTACCCGCCCCAGAAGAAATCCTTCATGATGATCAAGTATATGCACGACCACTACCTGGACAAGTACGAGTGGTTCATGCGGGCGGATGACGATGTCTACATCAAAGGTGATGCTGGGCACCCAACACACGTCCCCAAATGCTCAACCCCTCCCGGGGCACTTCCCAGAGCTGCCAAACCGGGACCGGCTTGACGTGGGGGGAGATTCCCATCAGGGGCAATGAATGACAAGCCACGTGAATCGTCAAAAGCAATAACTAAAACCCGTTTCTATCCCCTTTTCTCCCCCCACTTTCCAGAGCTGCCAAACTGGGACCATCTGTATAAGGGAGAGTCCCATAAATGGGCGAAACTTTAACTATCTTATTGAAACCCACATAAATAACCACTCAAGCCTTTTAAAAACTCCCTTAAAACTAACCCAATAGGTGAGCGTCCTTCATTCTGTGCTAATCCCCGCAAAAGAGTGAGAGCTGACTCCTCTGTTCTTCAGTGCGTCCCCACTGGCCTGACAAACACACACCACCTGTGTGTGTGTGTGTGTGTGTGTGTGTGTCTCTGTCTCTGGGTAGTTTTGAAAAACGTAGCCAGTGCTTTGCTGATCCCTGTCAGAGATGGCTAAAAGCTAAATCTCTATTTTTTTGTCTGTTAGTCCCAACGCTTCGGCAGGGATTTATAGCTGGAAACAGAATTGCCAGTACAGGTGTCCGAGGGAATTCAGTTTTGTGGGTATGTAGGAGATGAGTCTCCGCTCTCGCTTTCGCCCAGGCTTGAGAAATGAATGTATAATGCAGGGTTTTCGCCTGGAACCCTAAATAATCTTTTAAAGGATCTCTTCGATGTTATCCCAGGCGTAGTTCAGAGTTAGTGGTTATTTGAGGGATTAATGTTGTTTTTTCTCTTCCCCTTTCGCCCCGAAAACCGGGACAATAGCAACTGAAGGCAATTACTTTTATTTGCAGCAGACTGTAATATTGTGTATGAACTTAAGTATTATCTTTAAATACTGATTCCTTCAAGATGCTTGTAACTTGCTGTTCACTACTCATAGAAGTCAGTAGTAATCCTCAGATCTGAGATATGCTAATGCATTGTTATCCCAGGAGATTTACAGTTAAGGAATGAGGATACTTTTTAGTACTAACATACTTGCTTGCTAATATTGTCAGTTGCTTCCGCCACTGAGTAGCGGGGAGCAGACATCTGTCTTTTTGTAATAAATGAGGATGAAATGTCCAATCTCTGAGGCTTTTAAAAGTGTTCCACTTCCCTTAAAATACTTCCAAAGGGTGTATTGGTTCGAATCCAGAGAAACATTGATGTATGTCTGTTCTCCGAGGTGCTGCGGGGTTTTCCTCTCTTCTCAATTCCATGTGCGTGTACTGGGGTGGCTTCCAAGTGATGTTATACAAGGCACAGTAGTTGGAACTGTAATCAAGTTGCATAGTGAAGGCAGTTGGTGGGACGCTAAGCTTTTAGTGATATTAATATTCAGGAACCAAGACTTTTTCGGTGAAAAATCAATATTCTTGAATGCCTTAAGGGCGGTGAAGATGATGTGCTGGAATTTATGCCTCACTGTTTGAAGCAAATATTTATTATTTTAATGATGTGCCTCTAGGTTGGCTGACTTAAAGAGGATCCCTTACTACAGTCTGGGCACTTACTTTGGTCAAAGGAAAGAAATCTGCCAGGTTTCACCAGTTGCAGAATTTAAGATGAACTTTAGGGAAGAGATTAAGCCCAAACTGGTGGGAATTCAGTTATGCTTTCACTGTTGTGCGTTTAAAGCTTCCCACATAGCTCAGCTATGCAGCCTAAGGGTGGCAGTCCGTCCTCATCTTACTCCTCTGTATACAACTATTGCAGCTCTCAATGCGGGTAGTATTACACGTCAGACACCCATACTACTTGGGCACAGCAGTATGAGTTAAGTATTGAATTTAGATCTGGTAAAAGTAATTTTCAGAAGACTTAATTTTTTTTAAATGAAATACATTAAAATTGTATCTTTTGCTGCATTTTTAAGATATGGATATTTTTGATAAAATAATTCCTTTTTGTTGTTCCATGCATCCTTTGAATCCAGGATTTTTCTTTATTATTTTTGCCCATTGATGTTGCAAAGATTCCTTGTCAGGCCATTGTCATGCCTTGCAGTGTATCTCTGAAAAGCTTTTGCAGCATGCTTTCTATTCAAGTTTTTAGTACCATTGGAAAATGGCCTTCTGATACATGCTGCCTTGCAATGTTTGCTGCTGCTTAAGGAAAAATGCTTGTGTTCTGATAAGCAAAAATTTCTCACCATCAATGGATTATGTATTTTATGAGCATGAGGGCTCAATTTGCAGTGCCTATTAAAGATGTTATGGAATGTAGCAATTTTGCTAATGAAGGAGATGATTTTTTACCTATTTAATTTTGTCACTTTAGTTTTTTAAATGACTTTATGGACTAAGTTGCTTGCTACATTTCATAATTATATATTCACATGTGTAGATGTATACATTTTACAGTATAGAAGTACACCTCTACCTCGATATAATGCGACCCGATATAACACGAATTCGGATATAACGCGGCAAAGCAGTGCTCGGAGGGGGGGGGGGCGGGGCTGGGCACTCCGATGGATCAAAGCAAGTTCGATATAATGCGGTTTCACCTATAACTCGGTAAGATTTTTTGGTTCCCGAGGACAGCGTTATATCGAGGTAGAGGTGTAGTACAGAAAGAAAAACTGCCACTCTTCTTTTGTACTCATCTGTAACTTGGAAGCCACCAATTTTTGTAAATTGCTGCAAGGCTAAATTTATACACCAAATTGAAACTTTAAGAAAATGTTCTCAAAAGGAGAAATTGATATCAAGTTATCTTTTGCTGCACTGCTTTGCATCATTGGAAACATCTGGACAAGTGACTGAACTCAGGTATAGACTTTGGGGGAATATGAAAAAATATTTGACAAAAAACAGGTTTAAATTAATTACATCAGTTGTATTTTTTTAATTAATCCTGTTATATTTATTTATGCCATGTTTTTCTCCATTTGGGGTAATATATCAATGCAGATTTTGTCCATGTAAGTTTACTAGGATGTCAGGTCTAATTATGACTTTTATGTGCTTCTCCTTCTTATTTTGGTAGATAACTTACACTGGAAATGGTGTTCCAGTACAGCTATACTGGCAAACCATCCTAATGTAAGACACATTTTATATTGGCAAAATAATGTTTTTTCCCCATATAGCTTGTAGCAGTTGTCCAAATGAAAGGAACTATACCAGCAAAAGTATTTTTTTGCTAGTATAAATGTGTCTACACTAATGCTTTTGCTGATGTAAAATGCCTTAAAACTTATGTCAGAATAGAAAGATTGGTTGGGTGTGACTTTTTTCTTTTTAAGTGTGCATTGAAACACAGAAAACTACATTAGATTATTATAGAAAATTATGAAAAAGGAGCTTGTTACGTTTAAAGAATGGTTGAGATGCAGAAAACTAGATGACTGTTAGAAGAGCTGAAGAGATAATGCTCACCTTTTCTCTTCCTAGGTGAAAAATTGGAGGAGTTCCTTAGGTCACTGAACAGCAGTAAACCTCTCTATTTGGGGCAAACTGGTCTGGGAAATATTGAAGAACTTGGAAAACTGGGGCTTGAGCCTGGAGAAAATTTCTGCATGGGAGGGCCAGGAATGATCTTCAGTCGAGAAGTTCTCAGGAGAATGGTGCCACATATAGGTGAATGTCTTCGAGAAATGTACACCACACATGAGGATGTGGAAGTGGGAAGATGCGTCCGCCGATTTGGTGGAACCCAGTGTGTTTGGTCATATGAGGTAAGAAGTAATGGATAAATCATGATGGCTTTAATATACAGATTTCTATGTGAGAACGTAAGTAAATGTATCTCTAAACTCTTCCCCTCTTTACTATTTTTAAGTGCAACTATATCAAGATGTAAATTACTGATCATAAAAAGATAAAAAATACATTCACAGAGCCTCATCACTGAAAAATATTTTGATTTATTTATTTCTGCCCATAAGTACAAGTTGTTTTCTGATGCCAGAGTGAGCTCATATCAGTAAGAAGCTGTATCATAAATATGTCATTTTATATGTATCATGGCTTATTATAATAATAGGTTAAGGGTTTATATGCATTTGTTCTATAAATTGCAATTTGTATAAACATGCATATTAACATTTGAATCACTATTTTTCTGATTGCACATAATGTCTTTGTCTTATACACTCACTCGACAGATTATATCTATATCCTTCTATGAGTTCTTCAGCAATGTTATTGTGGTATTCAGAGTGTAGTAGCATTTACTATTTTCCTAATGGTTCAGATGTACTTTTAATAAAGAACTGTTTGCTATGTGAGAAAGCAAAGTGTATGATTTCTTTATTCTGGAGTCTAATGAAATGGTGTTTGATGAAGAATATATCACACCAATAGATATAGGCAGCATAACAAATTATAGAAGTCATACATATTCAAGGAGCACATAAATTCCTCTAATATTCAATCAAGTTTTTAAGTAAAGGTACATATTAGGCTACTAAAAATTTGGTTGCAATGCTGATATTATATTTTACAAAACTAAATCAACCTCTATAGCTGTTTTACTAGGGAGGCTATAATTAGGTGTAAGATTATGCTTGTAGATAAAAATATAGACTCAGAGTACATGGACAGGAGTCATAGCTGATATGGTGAATATGATTTAAGCTATTTTGATTGGTTCTTTAGTATTAGTGTATGCTTGCCCTTGTGGCACCATCTCGTTAAACAGGAAAAAATCATTTCAGTAGGCCAGTGAAAGAGGTTATGAGCCATTAAAGACAAAAAGGCAGTAAAGTAATTGGTTTTGTGTGTTGTTATTTTTCAGAAAGCTTCAGCTAAATGTGGTGGTCTTTTTTAAAATGGCTTTGGAAAGCTACATTGGATGTAAATAGGTGAATGACAGTATTTCTTTAATGGTTAAAAATCTCTGCTTAGTAAAATATTGCTTGCAGGTGATGGGAGTCTTGTACTTAACCACATTATTAATAAGTGTGGTTGAAGATTTATTTTAAGAATATTTTGTGTTACAGTGCATAAAATACACTAGTGGCATAGAAAAATTGCTTAAAAATAATGAAATAATAATGGTATGCATCATGCAGATGGACGTAAAACTTTTGACTAGGATTCTCTAATCACCATTTTAATCAAATTACTAAGTTTAGATCCAGAGCCTACATTCTGATCTATTTGGGCTACTCCCACACAAAGCCCCATTGAAGTTGGCATGGCTTCATGGAGTTGCAGGGGGTCTATCCATGCATAATAGAATGCAGGATGGTGCCGCAGTCCTAACAGTGCCATTTTGAGAGATTGTGGTTCTATTTCACCCATTCTTCTTTGTCGTCTTGGTTAATTCCCCCCTTTCCCCTCTCCCCCCAAGATAACTGGCAATCAAATTCTGCATTGAGCTCCACATGAACAGAGAGGTCCACCTGCTTGGGGTTCAGGGCAGGATTGTGGCCTTAAACTGTCTGCTTTTTGGAGATGTGTTTATGCAGCACCTAGAATAATAGGATCCCCAATTCTGACTGGGACCTTTGAGGGTCACTACCATATATATATTAAATAAAGAAAAACTGAAAAGTAAATGTTTGATACTGTAATATTAAATGGTGATTTTGAAAAGTGTCCTAGTATTAGAAGAATTTTGTCACTTCACGTACAAAGAGCTCTAAAATACATATATGATTAAAACAAACTTTTTGAGACAATACATTAGTTCTAAAGTATTAAATATTAAAGTTATGTATAAAGGAGAAGTGAAATGAATAAAAATTCTTCATAGCAAGCTAAAGTGCAGTCATTTTTAGACATGAGGAATGCATATATTTTCTATTTATTCATTTAGATGTGCTAGGAAGTAGGATGGGATTTTAAGATTGAAAAAGAGAGAAAAAATAGATCTGCAACATATTTTTAAGTCACATTGTGACAAAATATATTTTTAAAATTTTATGAAAAAGAATTTTATTGAAGCATTTAAGATCTACTGGTAACACATTTTACAATGGCTGTGTGAATAGGTCTTCTAGGATTTTACTTCTCTCCAGCTTTGCCATGAAGTATAACTGGAGACATAATGCTCCAGTTTCAGCAAAGCCCTAGATATTCTGACAAACGTAAGGATCCTTAGGTTACGTATGTGCTTTGGAACAGTTTCACATTTTTATTATGTAATAGTTTGTTCAAGGTACAGGTTTTAATAGTGTACCTCCATTGATACTACAGTGTACTGTTGAAAGTACACCTCTACCTCGATATAACGCGACCGGATATAACACAAATTCGGATATAATGCGGTAAAGTAGTGCTCCGGGGGAGGGGGGGGGCTGCGCACTCCGGTGGATCAAAGCAAGTTCAATATAACGCAGTTTCACCTATAACGCGGTAAGATTTTTTGGCTCCTGAGGGCGTTATATCGAGGTAGAGGTGTAGTTAAATTAGACTGGCCGGTGTGGTGATTTTTTCACCCCAGTGGATTGAATCTTTTTTTGTTGTAATACTAAAATGTGATGGTGTACTCCTTTATGATTTTCTTAGAACAGCAAGCTACTTCACATACTTAAGGTCAAATTTTTTTCCTCAGGTAACTGCATGCAACTCCTGGGGCCAGTCCTGTACTCCTTATGTAGGCAGATGTTGAGTCCAGGTGGGTTGCAATACTTGGACACAACAGAGTGACTTCAGGGCAAAGTTTCATCCTTCTTTATGAACTTCCAAGCTTCTGTTGGGCCATATTCTGCAGCAACATACAACAGTGTAAATTAGGAATATCTCCACTGTAATTAATGGATTTAAACTGGTATAGGCAAGAGCAGAATCAGGCCCACTATTGCATTTCTTTGGGGTGAGTCTGAACTGTAAGTTCTTAGTGCAGACATGGAACAGTACTATATACAGATTGTGTACTTAGCTTTCAGAGAAACAGGTGGTCATAGTTCTCTATACTGTAGCCTTATTTTCTCAGTTGCTGTTTTTTTCTCAGTGCTTTTAAAGTCATACATGAAGATTACCTTCAGAAAAGTCGGTGTTATACAGAACACATCTTGAAGGTTAAACATCAGAACTGTGTGCTGAGTGACAAAAGTAAAATGGGTAAGAGTGGCAACCCATCTGTGCGTTTTCTGCTTCTGTTCTGTATGGATTTAACCTCTGTTAGCTAATACCTTTTGTCTACACTATGTGCAAACTGACATTTAAAAAAACTGTTAATGTATTTTAAAACATTGCTCATTTTTCCAGTGTAGACAAATACAATGATGATTCAATATTCAAATTTTTGGTGATGTCACACCAATTGATATGTAATGGACCTGACCTATCTGGTTAAGGTAAATCCTCTCTCTATGTATTTAATGCAGTATTGCCAGCCCTTGCTCCCAAAAAATCATGAGCTTTTGAAAAACTTGCGATTGTCTTGTGATTTTTCTGGTGGTGTTTTTTTGTTTGTTTGTTTTTGAGCTTTTCAGGGTTCATGTTTTCAAGCTTTTCTTTGTAACCCTGAGGTCTAGAAACTTCCATTTTATTTTTAATGAGATTAGCTGTGTTGTTAGTGATACATAGTTTTATAAACTTTTATATTCTATAGCAGGGGTAGGCAACCTATGGCACGCGTGCTGAAGGCGGCACGCGAGCTGATTTTCAGTGGCACTCACACTGCCCGGGTCCTGGCCACCGGTCCGGGGGGCTCTGCATTTTAATTTAATTTTAAATGAAGCTTCTTAAACACCTTAAACCTTTTTTAAACACCTTTTTAAAAACCTTATTTACATTACATACAACGATAGTTTAGTTATATATTATAGATTTATAGAAAGAGACCTTCTAAAAACGTTAAAATGTATTACTGGCACGCGAAACCTTAAATCAGAGTGAATAAATGAAGACTTGGCACAGCACTTCTGAAAGGTTGCCGACCCCTGTTCTATAGAGTATAGATTCTGTTCTATAGAGTATAAAATATTACAGTATTTTAAAACTACACATGATTGCTTGTTTATTTATTGGTTTACCATTTTAAAGGGACTTGACTGTGGAAGC
This sequence comes from Terrapene triunguis, assembly GCF_002925995.2. Lineage (NCBI taxonomy): Eukaryota > Metazoa > Chordata > Testudines > Emydidae > Terrapene > Terrapene triunguis. Next base: position 27,235,344 of record NW_020664464.1, on the reverse strand, counting down.
TTGTATTGGATAATTTATTTGCTGTGTGTTCTTTTTTTAAATGATAATGCTGATTTTGTAAACATTTAAAAAAAAAAACCTGTATACCCTGGGTGTAAAATAGAAAATAGTTAATGCTGTAAAGCAGGAAAATAAAAAAATGCAGGATTTAACTAGCTGCATACATCAGCCCCGTCAGGAATTGGACATCATTATTGTGAATACTGGGTACCAAATTGAGCAGGAGGTGGCAATTGAGATAAGGAGTGTGTTTCCAGAACTGAAAAAGGAGAATCAGGAAAGATGGAAAGATAAGTCAAAGACCCCTCTTACCAAGTTGATTTGGGACATTCAAGGCATAACTCTGTTAGGCTTTTGGTTAATTCAGTTTTCATATGATTTTACATTTTTTCTTCAGTGCAAGAGAAGGCACATTCTTGAAACTAAGTACTTTGTGAAATGTGGTGCATATACTTTGATCTTTTGAATTTACATATTGTAATTTCTACAGCATGTGTAATATGGACTAATATTGTATGTGGCTTGAGAGTTTTCTTTTTCTACACATCTAAATGCATAATTCTAATACCTTTGTGCACATTTTACCATTAGTTTTATATGGTTCTATGAAAATGTTCCAGTATGTTGTTGAAAAATAGTTAAAGGCTGAGACTGTTTAATAGCCTGCTTCTTGCTGCCTCCTGATAAAGACGTATTGTAATTTATGGTATTGTAAGCATGCTGTAATTAAAACTAAACCCACAACATTCAAGATTCTGTTGGTCATAATATTACACAAATGGGTTTTGTTCCTTCTTCCATTATTTTTTTTTAAAATAGAAGAGGTGTATTACATGCAAGCACCCAATCAAATAAAAATTGCCCATTTCAGGAAGTACACCTTGAAAGTGGATTGATGTCTCAGCACTTATATCAGTGCTTCCCAAACTTTAACAACCTGTGAACACCTTTCACTAAAATGTCAAGTCTCGCGAACCCCCTCCTAAAAATGAATATTTCCAGGGATTTTCTCCTTTACCTGAGTATAAATTATAAAAGCAGTGATCTTGGAAATATAAAATTTGTTTTTATGACATGCTTATTACACACTATTTATTATTAATTATTATTTATAATTACACTATTTTTATTACATTATGAAAACGGCAACACTCTTCCAAGATCTCACTTCCGTAGCTTGTATCACTTTGAATAAGCCTGTTATAAGACAAGGCTCCTGTGTTTCATCAAGAAGTATCAGATGCGAAACAGCATGAAGGTATTTAAGAAGCCAACTCAAAGAGTTCCTCCTACATAAGCATTCAGGTCTTGAGTAGTCCAGGCAAACAACACACGTTACAACAAAGCTTAAACTTGTTCTTCATAATAATTCTAAAAACAATAATGTTCATTAAGAAAGCAACTGGCAGCTATAAACAATCAGACCTAAATATATATATACATAGAAGAAAAGATATTTTGAGACCGATATTAACTCTTTAAGTATTATTTCAGCTGTAACTGTACAAATTTAGAAAACCAGAAAAATACATTGGGCTATTACACCCATGGAAAAGAAAGCAGGATACAGCTTATTATTCATCATAGAGGAATGAGCTATCAAAGGTCCTTTCCCTGTCCTTGTGTGAGGGTCTTGGGAATGCTCTAAAAGTAGAGAGAAACATCTATTGGGTGGTTGAAGGACTGGGTCATTCCAGGTCCTGGTGCTTTCTATAGTCTGCGGTTATCTTTCCAAAGCAGGACTCTACCCATTCCAGAGCTAGTATTGTACATATGAGCAGATCATTATTTGTATAGGCAGTTGATGTGATAGTGTTCTTAAAATATATTGATTCACCCAATCACTGCTCTACAGCCAAAATGCTTCTGAAATAAATGTAGTCAAACTTTACTATTTCTGGGTCACTGAGAACGAAAATGATGCTTAAAATT
>NW_020664464.1:27214004-27233012 GCF_002925995.2 Terrapene triunguis | reverse complement strand
ATTTTATCTCTGAAGCAGACGACTTCTCAAAAATTGTAGACCAGTGTAATCAGTTCTACTTTGGGGACGTTTATTACAGCTGATCAATGCTCACTAATGACTTCTGTTTATTAGATTTAGTCCTCTGGCTAGTAAGTGACTGGTAAATGTTCCAAACCATATAAGTTATTGGGCCTAGTGTAACATTTGTGGCTTCAGTGGTATTATGCCGGGGAAATCTTGGCCCATTTTGTTTAGGATATCTTTACAAATATGTATTTTTCTAATAAAATAGATAAAGTAGACAACAGTCTTTTAACCCAGAACTTCTTAACAACAAAAATCTATGGTTTCAGATGACTCAGTGGGAGGGGAGTAAATCTAGAAGGGAAAAACATTTTCTTTTAACCACTAACATTTTGCTGATTTAATCCATATGTAATTTTGCCTTTTAAGTCTGGCTAGAAAAATGGAGTCCACCTAGCAATTTTATTAAGAAATGTCACTTGTGCACTAAGTATTATGGAGAAAATAGACATTCTCCATAATTAAGTAGAGCTAGCTTTCTTTTATAATAACCATGGGTTGTTTTATCCTTAACTTTACTAGACTGAAACTAATCTGTCATTAATTTAATAGCCTTATTCTATAAAATATAATTTTTAGAATGTTTGAGGCCAACTTGATCAGGCATTTAAAATATTGTGGTGCAAAAATTGGCACACATCTGACATTTTTCTCATACTTTTTTGGCCTATGATAAATCAAATTATTTGATTTAGAAATTTTAGGCCAATATTTACAAAAGCAACTTGTGAGTTTGAATACCTCAGGTTTTGGAGGCCAACTAGAGATTTTAAGTGGCCTCAACACTTTCTCCAAATCCTGTTTTTTAAAACAAAAAAAGAGATAAGGTATCTCAGGTTCAGAAAAGATTGATTTAAACTGGAACAGGTGCAGAGAAGAGCTACTAGGATGATAGGAAAAGGAGGACCTGTTTTATGAAAGGAGGCTGGAAGAACTTGGCTTGTTTAGTCTAGTAAAAAGAAGGCTGAGGTGGGATATGATTGCTCTCTCTAAATACATGTTGGGGCCGGTGAAGAAGAGTTTTATTTAAGCTCAAAGATGGTGTTGGCATAAGAATAAATGGATGTTAACTGGCCATGAACAAATTCAGGCTGGAAATTAGAAGAAGGAATGGGGTTCTCAAACTGCCACCCAATAGGAGTTGTGGGGCAAATAAAGAGAGCAGAACAAATTTATTAGTGCATTTATATGCTATGGTTACTTGTGATGGTAGGGGACAGGGCTCAAAAGACCTGGAGCTCATTTCTGGGTTACATCTTCTGTTTCTAAATACTCATGCTTCAGGTTTTCAAACAGCCACTGGCAGGGACCAGGAAGGGGTGTTTTCTCCCAATGTATTCTGGGAGGGTTTTTAATCTCCTTCCTCTGAAGCCTCAGCTTTGGCCAGGGCAGGAGATGGGGCAGGCTGGGCAATGGCTCTGAGATGGCACCAAGCATTCTCTCTCTCAGGTGCTTGGCTGGCTGGTTCTTGCTCACATGCTTGGGGTCTAACTGATCACCATATGTGGGGTTGGGAAGGAATTTTCTGATAGGTAAGATTGGCAGTCTTGGAGTTTTTTGCTTTCCTCAGCAATGTGTGGGTGTGTGTTATTTGTCTGGATTATCTGGGTATATCTCATTTATTCATTTCCTGGCTGTTTAAGGGGGCCTCAAGCACTGGTACAACTCGGTCTCCCCAATTCTCTCCCTTTGGCACATAATAGTCTGGTCTCATGTGGGTTGTAATGCGCTGGTCTCATTGTGGGTTCAGTGTGCTCTTGCTGGGTGGTGTTAGTGGCCTGTGCTATACAGGAGGTCAATCTGTACGATCTAGTCTTCTATTGATCCCTTCTGTGACTCTATGGGTACAACCTCTTCCCCCTCCAAAAGAAAATTTGCTTTTGAAAACCATGGTCTTCAAATATTAACGTATTGTAATTCACAAGAGGTGGTGCCTTTTTCTAGTTTTAGAGGGTTTGGGGGATAAGTATTTCAATAGTAATTTCTGGGTACTTCATGAGGCATGCAGACGCAATGCATGCTCCATAAACTCTGTATGGGGACAAATGTGCTTCTTAAAACTTAGAGGCCATGTATGTTTTATGTAGCATGCATGGGCCAAATGCACGTTTTTATAGCACATGCATAGCCGATGCTTCCAAGCTCCTTTGGAGCGCCTGAGCTCTAGAGGGAACAGTTTTCTTGCATTTCCTCTCCCACAGAGCTTATGAATTTAGCTTCTGGCTTCACTCTTGCAGATCTACTTAACTATGTGCCTTAACTTTTAATTAATCTAAATAAAAAACAACAGTATTTTAAAGGTAGTTCAAGGTATTATACTAACCTCTGATTCATCATCCTGATTTTTTACAACATTTTCTTATTTTTAAAACAATCTTTCTCTCTCCTCTTGTTGTGTGGGGGATGTGCACACAAGCACAGGAGGCTGACTATAGTGAAAGAGTGAAAATGATTATACAAAGTGATGTATAATGCACAGAATAAACAAAAATAAAAATATTTTCTAGTCTTCAGTTTCAGCAATTTTAGGTGTTGTAGTACTTGTAACAACAGTACATTTTAAAAAGGTCAAGTAGGTATTTTTTTTAATTGATAAGGTTCCTTAAGTTTCTAATAGAACAATAGTCTAACATGCCAGATATATTCCCTTATATTTGGGGTTTAATCACTTTATTGTGGTAGTATATACAGGAAAGTAAAAGCATTTAGGCTCTCACATTGATCTGAATAATTCTTCCATTAAGCATGTGTGCTGTAGATTCAAATTCATGAATTCAGAAGTAGACGTCTAATTGAAGCCCATGAAATCACTGTTTAATGCCTACCAAAGATGTTCTTGAATACAAATTGTTTACTGACTTTAGTGATAGCTTCTGAACCTTTCAGGCTAGTTATTTGGGCACCTAAATAAGGAATTGTGGTAACATTTTAAAGTAATTTAGGTGCTTTTGAAAATTTTGCTGCATGAATCTAACTGTAGAAACCTGTTGTTGAGAATTCTGGCTATTGTTGTTAATGTTATTGTTATGTAAATTCTGACTTCTACTGACTTCTACCATTGTATGCATGGTTAAGCAATTTTTTCTGAGTTCTTTCAGCTTGATGCCCAAAATAGTTCTGTTGCATTATAATGTACACTTTTTTATAAACCCTTCAGTTTTTGAAAATTAACATAATTTAATTTGCTGCTACTTGGAATTTGCCTTACTAAAAATGGTGTGAGTTAATATTAAAATATTTCCTGGGAGATAGGCATCTAACTTCTATTTGTGCTTTTGAAAATCTCTCCTGAGAGATGTCTATATAGTCTCAGTTTTAAATCTGAAATATATTTAACTGGAAAAACCTGCAAACTAAAACAAAAAACACCTACCCATGAAATAGTAACATATGTGTGCACTTTTCCTTTTAAAACTAGCTGCATTTCCCCTCCCCCATTCCCCTCCCGATAAAGGACTTTAACTAAAACATGGACCTTTATTTTTTTTAATTTTATTTTATGATGGGTAGATGTAGTGAATTCTAGCTTAGTAAAATTGGTTCAGTTTGACCTTCCTGCACAGATAAGATACTACCCCCTGCATACTAGATGCCTTTTTTTTCTGGATAATTTCCCAGGCATCCAGCATAACTACATACGTTATATTCTGTAAGTAGACCAATGAATTAGTAATATCTATTGCAAAAGACATTCCACCTTATTGAAAATCACAATGCTGGAACCATACAGTATCAGTACTATGTTGTTCTGCTTGTAAAATTTTCCATGTTTTCTTGGAACATTATTGGTGAACATTCAGTACATTTCTTACTCTGTATGTGTTAGGTAAATAGACGGCAATGAGGCAGATAGTAAAATATTGAATTTTGTGGCATGTATTCATCAGTTTCAGCAATAAAATAAATCATTTAAACTGTATATAGTGTCTCTAAAGTATTTTGCCCTATTAGTCTAGTTGATATTTATTTGCACAATATGTACGAATCAGTGAGCTTGTATGAGGTGTAAATGCCCAGAACCAGTTTTTTTATGCCTTTTAGCTGCTTAAGAAGCAGTGGGTTGACTGAACACTTGGAGCCAAATTTTGTTCTCTGTTGTGAATGTATGGCCCCTGTTGATGTTAATGAGTGTTCTATATGTGCACATAAGAGTAGAATTTGGCACTACCTATGAAAAGCTGCATATTTCAGTATTGGAAATGGCTATTGGAATCTGTCAAAGTATGTTTTAACTGACTAGTTAGTAGTTTTAACTGTATTTTTGGCTTACATATTCAATTGGCACTTCCTAAGTGTTTTGAATCATTACCATCTTGGGGTTTAGAGGTTGGTTTATTTTTAGATATTCCACCCTTGTTAGTTTTTCTACAATGCTTAAAAATCTATTTACAGCTATCTATATTTTATTGTTCAAAATACAGGTTGGGTCAAATTTGGGTCAAATTTTCAGTAGTATTCAACCAAGCATCTAAGTATTTGTACAGACAAATCAGGTAGTTGAGTGCCTAACAATTCGAGTTGTGGAGTGCAAATATAAATAGGTTTTGATCCTGCAAATAGTTATGCAAATGCTTGACTTTATGCTCCTCCTTTATACCGTCAGTAGGGGAGTATGTAAATTCAGTATATCTATAAATGTTTGTGGGATGGGGCTGTAGAGATTGTTTTAAAAAAGTGGGATATTATTTTCCCAGGTTTGACTTCTTTTTTAAATGGGTGAAATTTAGATCCACTGTGCATTTATTATGAATTCTCCCCATTGATATTTTCTCTTTGTTTAATAAAGTGGTTTTTTTTTTTGGTTAACATCTTCTTTTAATAGTCCATGAGGGTATTCTCATTCTATCCTGTTTACTAATATTATTTGAAATGAATACAATAAAACTTGTTTTTCAGCATATTTGATTGTATCCTTAAACATATTGGCTCCTCAAACTAATTTCTAAGTGCACTTTTGATTTATTATTGTAAGAATATATATGCAGTTTCAGGGCAGTTCTGGGAACAAATATCTTAGTATTTCTATCTTTCTTTCCTCCAGACATTTTTATATTTATATGTTTATATATTTTCACGCAGAAAAAAAGTGGTCCGGTGGATAAAAAGCATAGGAATGGAAGCCAGGAAATCTGAGTATTGATTTGTATGATATTAGACATGCCACTTAACCTATCTTTGCCCTTCTTTCCATAGTATTTATGACCTGGCTGAAACTAGGAAATTCCAGGTACATTTCAAGAACCTTGTGAGATTTGCAACTCAAACCAGTTTGGATAAATTCAGTTCAGTGTAATTGAATTGTTGCTTGTATTCCGACTAGGGAGACTAAATTGACTAGAAAGAGCTATCATTTGAAGTGTACCATATGCCAGTGCTGTCAGCATTTGCATATTATACAGACATTCGTATAGTATGGTGCATTTTATAGACGTAACTTTTTATTATATAGGTATTCAATTCATAATTTTGTATTTTAATGTTAAATTCACGTTCATAGGCCTTATTTTACAGTGGCTGACTGTGTTAAAAAACCATGCATTTAGGATAATGAAAGGGAATGTGGGTGGCTGCGTTTTGAAAAATTGGATGCTTCATGTTGTCATCAAACTACATTTGCTGTCTGTTCTAAATTATCTATTAATACAGCTTGTTTTTTCTGGAAAATAACTGAGTAGTGGATCAGTATAAAATAAGTAAAATTCAGTTGCAGTTTAAGCTACCAAGAATGAAGTTCACAGGAGCCAGGTAGGACTTTGTCAGTAAAAGGCTCTAGCCTCTGGATTTGATCCTATTGGAAATATGTCATAAGCAAGTTACAAGGTGCATTTTGTCCAATTTTTCCATGAAATGTAGATTCTGGAATTGTTGGCTTTTAGCCTACTGACCCTTTCCCTCCATCTCTGCCTTTAAAGTAGTTGTGGTGAAGGGTCTTCAGTGTATTTACTCCTTGTGTCCCTGATTCAGCAAAGCACTCAAAAATGTACTTAACTTTAAGTATGTTTGAGTGCTTTGTAGTATTAGAGCCTATATTAAGGTAATGTTAATTGCTCCCAATTTAAGCCATATTTGATATGTCCAGATATCATTATCCTGAGTGTTCTGTAAATGCCTCTAATCTGTAAATTGTTTTTCCTTCTCTATAGTCTTTTTTGCCTCCCTGTTGGATTGAGATTCCAAAGCTTGGTGGCAAAAGAATAACAATAGAGGGTAATTGACTCTATGTACCCCATTGTCTGAAATCTAGTCACTGAAGACAAAGACTGGTCTCTGCACAGAATAACTGGTTTAGCCAGTGGGGGAGTCACCTTGGCAAGGGGTCATGTGACATGGGGAGGTGAAGATTTTAAAAAGGGCAGAAGCTGTTCTGCTTGGGAGCCATTTTCTCCAATCCATGAGAGAGAAGCAACACAGCACACAAGACTTCATGAAGCAGGGGACTACCTGGCTGCCTTCCTGGATGATCCTTACAAGGGAAGGGTGAGATAGTGAGGGACACTGCATTTTAAGATGTTTGTTTGTTTTGTATGATCTGTACTCTCATGTGCTTTGAGTGACTAAGTAAGAAACATGAAAAAAATCCCTTCTGCTTCCTACACGCAGGATCCCCTTTATAGATACATTTCTTAACTCTCAAGGGGCAGAGCATTACTGTCAAGAAAGATTTCTGAAGGTTCAACCCTCCATAAGGGTGCTGCTCCATCAAAATCCTACTCAAGAAGTAATGTTTTTTCTAACTCTCATGGGCCACACGTCCTAGCCTGCATATGTCATATCTTAGGTTGAGAAGTCTGCAACACTGGATTTTGTTAAATTTCACACAAGTACAGGCAATATATTCACGGGGTTGATCAACCCAAAAGAAATGCAACTTCTCACAGACAGTACCATGGCAATGTATTATGTAAACAAGCCAAGAGGGAGTCACTCTTCTAGCTGCAAGGAAGCAGTCAAGTTTGGAGCTGGTATATCCAGCACAGCATTTATCCCATAGATCTACACTTAGCAGACAAGGACAACAGCCTAGCATGTCAGTTGAGCAGAGATGTAATGGAATTGCACAAATACCCTTTAAAGAAATGGGTGATAGGTAACACATTCAACTTGTGGGAGTTCCTGTACATAGACCTCTTTGGCATCTGACGGAATCTGAAGTCTCTTTGCTTTTGCTCAAGTGCAGGGAAAGACGGTCTGTCCACATTGGTTGCTTTTCCCTGAACTGGGGGGAGAGGTCTCTTCTATGCTTTCCTGCCATTTTCTTTCATCCAGAGACTGATTAAGAAGATAAGATAATTCCAGTTGCCCTAGCTTGGCTGAGGCAATAACAATACACAACCCTTTTTCAACCCCCTCCAGGAAATGTATAGACTTCTTTCCTATTACTAGACGTATCACCCGGGCCTCTATCATTGCACTTGATAGCACTGAGGTCTGGGATTCTAATGGACTTTGAAAAAAATCTTGCCCTTTTAGAAGTGCAACAGATATTGATTAACTTCAGGAAGCAATTGACTAGAAAGCCTTACATCTCAAGTGAACTAAATTTGGATAAACAAGGTACATAGATCAACTGTTGGCTCCAATTCAGTACATTCTTGAAAACTTGCTTCAGTTGAAGCTTGCAGATCTTTCCGTTTCCCCCTTGGAAGTGCATCAAGCATTATTAGACTACCATGTACTAATAGATAAATCTGTCATTGCACATTATATGGTTAAGGAGTATATGAAGGGACTTGTCAATATGTAGCACTCTACAAAAGATGCGGTACTATAATGGGACCTCTAATGCAGCTCATGAAACCTCCATTTGTTCTCTATTCACCTACCTATTAAAATGGCATTTTTGGTAACCATAGTGTCCGCTATGTGAATAAGCAAACTCCATTCCCTTGTGGCCGATCACCATTCACTATCTTTCACAGGGGTATTCTGCTTCATCCTAACACCCTAGTTTCCTTTCCTAGTGTGGTAGGTGACTTCCACATTAATCAAATTATTAATCTGCCAGTTTTCTTTTAAACCTCATGCTCACATAAGGGAATCAAAGTCATGTACTTTAGATTCTAAGAGAACTCTAGCATACTATCTTAACAGGACCAAAGAACTACATAATTTTCCAGTCTCTTCATATGATGTGCAGAGGGTCACATTGTGTCTCCACACACCCGCTAGATGCATTAAATCAGTGGTTCTCAACCTGTGGTCTGCGGACCCCATTATGTCTAAGATTTCCAAAGGTGTCTGCACCTCCATTTGAAATTTTTTAGGGGTCCGTTAATGAAAAAAGGTTGAGAACCACTGTGTTAGCCTGCAACTTTCCTCTACATACCATCTAACATCAATTTCTTACCTGTTGGAGGTAGGTCACACTCTACCAAAGCACTGGCTTTCTGGATTGGGTGCTCACTTATGGTAGGGCAATTCTTCAGTCTCTCTTCAGTTAGAACTCTGTCATCTTCTGCTGATGGGATATTGCCTGCCAAACTATCCCATAAATGGGAATATTCAGGGAATACTTGAAGAACAAATGAATGTCACTTACATGTAACCAGAGTTCTTTGAGATGGACTCTGCATATTCATGCTCATCATCTACTTTCTCCTCTTCCTCAAATTCCAAATACAATTTGTCTCTGAGGAGGCAATGGAAGGAAATGAAGCAGCAGAAGGCTGTTTATATATAGTATTATGGATCTATTTTTTTCCATACATGCATGTTGCAAGGGGTTATTTATACTGCTCGTTTAGTATTAGTGTTGTGTGTAGTACTTTCCTCATCATGTTTATGCTATTCTTTATACAATATTAGAATGTCAGTCATAACATTTAGCATTTATTTTGAAGAAGTAAACCTTGGAGTCCTCTCCCTTGCTCAGAAAATTTCTTGGCATTGTTTTCACTGTTGGGCTTTCCTTATAGTGTTTATTTTTTACTTTGTGTTCAAAGCAGAGTGGGCCAACACCAGTGCCCACTCTCCAGTGTTCTGGACACTGAGTGGTGTTGGTGTCTCCTCAGTAGAGCAGCTCTACATAGGCTAAACGCTTCCTTCCACAACCTGTGTGTACAGATGGGACCCAACTACTTCCAATTTGAAGGTTTGGAGAAGAATACTATGAGCTGACATAGTGACACTTTGGAGGTGGGATGGAGAAGGTTGTCCCTCACTCCTTTCCTCCACGGAGAAAGGGGTAAAAGTAGTGGCTGCTGAGCTGCTCTGTGGCCTGAGAAGATTATTCTTTCCCCCTTGAATTCCCCAACATCCAGCTCAGTTGTTTGGGTGCAATGAATAAAGGTCTGATCCAAAGCCCATTAATGTTATTGGGGGATGTGGTGGGGAGGGAGGCGTGATTTCCACTTACTTCAGTGGGCTTTGGATCAGTCCCAAGATCTGTTCAGAAGAAAGCAGAAGACTTTTTATAGCACTGTTTTTTTTAATATTTCAGTAATAACAAACGTTGCTGCTGAAATCCATCTAAAATTAACACAACTGTGTGTTTAGCCCCTTCAAAGACAGATCTCACTATATTTAAATTGAGATTCTTTTAAACAATAATGTCTTCAAAATCTGCCAAGAAACATAGCAATCTATATACCCTTATGCTAAAAACAAGTGAGTAAATTTTAACAAACAAATGCAAGCATTATTTACCTATTTTTATTTTTTTAAATCAGTTTTTTTCTTTCTAGAATCTCTTTAGCTTTCTGTGATTTCTCCTCCTCTCCCATGGTCCTGTGCAAATTTCTGATCAGGCTTAAATCTGATTTTTAAAAATTATGCTATTCCTTTCTTTTAAGATCTGAACAAATTCAGTGTCTTGGTGTGACTTAACCATAAAATAATAAATACCAAATTAAAAGTTCTAAACAAAGTGCAGCAAAAAGACGGGAGACGGGTATTTGTGACAGGGTTTGGAACAAGGTTAGTGAAAGTTCATGTGTTCTTGTGGCAAGCATGGTATTGCAAAATGACGCATACTATAACCTTTAGATTAAAAATGTATGTGTATGCAGTTTTAATGTCAAATAGTTTAAAACTATGGTTCTTTGTGAGAAATTAAGATCTTTACCTCACGTTTGTCTGTTTCGGTGCAGCTCTCTGGGAAAAGTATTATACATGCTTGTGTCCAAGAGGAGTAGAATAAAGGATATTGTTGTACCTTTCTACAGTCGTGTCACTTTACTAGAGTACGTTAGCAAATAGTTGGTTACAAACTGTCACATTTTGAGAGTAAAAACTCTTCTGAGGTTTAGTAGGTAGTACAGCTTTCATCAACTTAGACCATATATACACTAGCGAGCTTAGAGCGGCACAGTAGTACCAATCAGCTGCGACACTGTAAGATCGCTTGTTTAGCTGCTCTATGCTGATGGGACAGAGCTCTCCCATCGACATAATAAAATGACCTCAACAAGCGGAGGTAGCTATGTTGGCAGGAGAAGTTCTCCTACTGATACAGTGCTGTGCGCACCATTTATGCCGGTGAAACTTAGGTCACTCAGGGGGGTGTTTTTTTCACACCCCTGAGCAACATAATGTGTAGACATGGCCAGAGTTGTGAGGAATGTTTTTTATCACATTGAGGTTGGTTGATTGATTTCACTATTTGTGAGATGAGGACAGTTCACATTTGAAAGATACATTTTAATGTGTGAGAGTAGTCTTAATGAATGTACTTGATTCACAAAGAATAGGTAAAATCACTTGGGAAGATGTTACTTTTTATGTAATTTTGAAAGTAATTTTTTTTTTCAAAAGCAAACAGTGGATGTACTTAAAGAAAATATGTTTTTTAAAATAATGTAATCAGTGTTTCGTATATTGTGTATTGTGTCTTTTAACATTACACTTAAAAATATAAACAGTCATTAGGGGAAAAAATCACTTAAAGATTACTCAGGTATTTCAGTTAGTGTTAGACATTACTTCACTTGGTTTCATCCAATAATACATGAGTTTTAACGAAGTTATTTAAAAAATATGATGTATAGCTATGCTAAATTGAATTAGTCTTTTTAATCTTTAATGTGAATTTTAAGAAAAATAAAATTAAATGATATACCAATATTTCTATTAGTACTGCCATGCTTAGTAATCTAGGACAAAAATTATGGAGAAAGCAATCTGTTATGGATTTTTAAATAAAAATCAATATTTAAAATAATGTAGCAGCACTGAAAATACTCACATTTTCTGTATGTTTGTATGAGAGCTTTAAATAATAGGATTGAGATTTTTTGATGCTATATAGCGAATTTAGATATACATTTATCATTCACTTTAAGGTGTCTAAATCCCTTAGATGGCTTTGAAAATGTTAGTTACATTCAGAGGAAAAAAGTTTTTGTACAGGGAGCATTTGCCAGAGATTTTCAAACATAGTTCTTTGGCTCCTAATTCACACTCTAGCACTAAACTTTTTTCCAAATAATGTAATTTGCTTCTGGAAGTTGGCATCATCCTCATAACTAACATGAAATAAGCAATTGAGTCTCCTTGCAATTGACCAATAGTCCACTCCACAGTTTGAAAAATCTACTTAATCAAGATCAATTGGAATCTTGCCTTACTGACTGCCAGAAAAATGTCTTATACTGTTTCCAGTATGGACTACTGTCCATCATGAAAAACTATTTAAGATTTTAAAGTATCTTTCAAAAATAAATGTTTACCATAACTAGAGTCACGCAAAAGTAGAGTCATGTAACACCTATGCTGAAAAGAAAGTGGAGCAGGGTGGAGTTTATTCATAGGATCTCTCCTGTCAGTCAGCCCACAGGCCAGTGTGTGTTAAGTAGCTCTGTCAGTGTCTGTTCCACAGACGATATGAGTATGTTACTGGCCAGGATTACAGAGCCTGGCTCCTGAGCTCAAGATCAAGCTGTGGAGATTAATGCTTTTAACTCTGGAGGTCCCTGGTTCAATCCTCAATGTCAGAAAAGATGGCAGCAACCACACAAATGTACCACAAGTCCTGTCTTTTTGCAGTTAAATGTCAAATATTTTAATAAAAATACTGTCGGCTGTATAGAAAATACAGTTTAATAATGTGTTCTAGTCTGTCTTTTGCAACAATTAAAATCACAAATGACACCAAATTTTAAAGAAAACTCTGCTACCAAGTTGTACCCAAGAAAATTTAGAAACAGAAAGATATTTCTGTTAGCAAGATGAGAATTTTTAATAATGTTCTTTTCTAGTCAGTTGGCTATTATCACTTTCTCTTGCTCCCGGGTGGATGGTACTTTCACATGCAAGTACTTCTCAGCTTCTTCACAATCAAATATACAGAATCATAGAAATGTAGTGCTGAAAGGAACCTGGAGAGGTCATCTAGTTCAGCCTCCTATCCTGAGGCCGGACCAAGTATACCTAGACCATGCCTGACTGGTATGTGTCTAATCTGCTCTTAACCTCCAATGATATGGATTCCACAACCTCCCTTGGAAGCCTATTCCAGGGCTTAACTATCTTTATCTGAGCCTCTGCAGCACCATAGCATAGACTTACTATAGGAGTGGAAGGGGTTCTTCCATCACTGTAGTAAATCCACGTCTTCTAGATGTAATAGCTAGGTTGATGGAAGAAGTCTTCCATTGACTAGTAGTGTATATACTGGCATTTAAGTGGATTTAACTTTTTGCACTGAGCGTGAAAGTCAGGTCAACCTTAATTTGTAGTGTAGACCAACCTTTAATCTCCCTTGCTGTAGATTAAGCATATTACTACTTGTCCTACCTTCAGTGGATATGGAGAACAATTGATCACCATTCTCTTTATAACAGCCCTTAACGTATTTGAAGCCTGTTATTTCCCTACTCAGTCCTCTTTTCTCAAGACTAAACATGCTTCCTGCAGCTCCCATTGGCTAGGAACAGTGAACCGTGGCCACGGGGAGCTGCGGGTGGCCGTGCCTGTGGATGGTCAATGTAAACAAACTGTCTCGTGGCCTGCCAGTGGATTACCCTGATGGGCCGCAGGTTGCCCACTACTGTTCTAGCTACTTACAATTGCTTATACCCCCACTTAAAATGATTCAGAATTTTGCTGGATAGAACATGGCAATTATTGCTCAAATACTGGAAAATAACCCTTTGCAACATGCATGTATGGAAAATCAGAGCTTTAATAGATATCTTCACAATTTAAATTGGGTTGGACAAAACATCAGTGAACATATGAATGTTTTTCTATGAGTTTAGAATTCTTTTAAAGTTGATTATAAGCAATAATGGATCCCTGTCCATCACAAATACAAATTGTCTCACTTCTCAGAAAGATTGTCTTCCTCTCCTCACATATCCTCACAGAAAAATATTAATGCTCCTTTAGTTTCTTGTTGACATGGTGGCTTCTTGTTGCCACTTAAGCAAGTTTGATTACATACCATGTCTTGTTTTACCCTGACATTTTATTATATTTATCAATTTTGGAAGAACTCCATGTGTCTTATTTTGTCCTGTCTTGAGGCATATATTAGGGTCTTTGGATACCATATTAATTATAGAAAATCAGAGGCAATTAGCATACTTGAGTTTTGACACGTTCAGATATGCCTCAAAGGGGCTTAGATACCTGAACATAGGAATTTTGCCTACAATTTCTTAGTTTTTTTATAATGCTTATTTTTAATATTGTTCAACTGGCTGGTAATGTAAACATGAATGCAGGAAAAAATATCATGTTATTTCAAAAGATAGCCCAGTCAAATATATATGCACGTATGCCTTACACCACAAATAGATAACATAGCAAACTGAGTCTTGTAGTCCTTACTTAGGCAAAACACTGCAAAAGTCAGTGACTGTATATCTGCTCTCCTCTCTTCTTGTGTCCACCTATCACCACTGCCTTTGCTCTTCTCAAGCCTCCCTCCTGCTCATTCCTTCTTTATCCTTCTACACTCACCCCTGTGCCTTTTTTCATGCTGCCTCCTTTACTTACGCACAGACACAAACTGCAGTCTTTGTATCCGTGTGACTGTCTAATCTCTTAACTTACTTCTCTGTGAAGCCTTTCAACAATACTAAAAGTAGAATTTTAAATAAAAAAAAAAAGTGAAACTAATCAAGTCAAACTATCTGCTCTCTGCAAGGAAACTGTGCTTTCCTGAGCATTATTCTACTCCTGGTGTTTGCCGTTTCCACACAAACATTGTCCCAGCCATGCAGGAAGAAAGACCGGATTCAGTGGATGTGGTTTCATTAAGCTGCAACTTTATTCACTTAACAAATGGGGGAATACCCAGCTATTAGTTTGCAGAGCAGAGCATCATTCTTTCCTTAAATGTTTCCACCTGTTTGGGAGGGCTGCCCCTTCTCAACCTGGTCCTAACCTAGTTCTGGAACTCTGCTGCCCTTCACTCCTATAAGTGTTAAGGGGAGAGGGGGCTGGGAAGAAAGGGAGGGTTGTCCCCCTGCTGTACCAGATGTTAGGAGCCCTAGCCCCCTTTTCCCAGCATCCTTAATGGATACCTTTCCCTAAATCCATTTCCAATTGCTATTTATCAGGAAGCCTTGTTCCCTCTGTAAGGAGTAACTTCACTGGATACCTACTACCTACTAAGTTGTGACCTGCTTACCTATCCCACTTGGTCCCTGACTTGCTGTGTGGAAGGTGAAAAAATCCTGCGTTGGCCAAATTGTCAGTGAGGGAAAAATTCCTTCCCAGTCTCCCCCCAAAAAGGCAACTAGTACAATGTCAACAGCAGATCACAAAATGCAATCCTACTCTGGTCTCACAGGTGAGAGGGTGGATCCTGGTGATCCATGAAACAGAGGGTCCCTTCTGGAATGCAGGGGATATAAATATTGTCTCCCCAACCTGATGTAGATGGTTGGGTCAGTGCCTCCACCTGGTCTGGCCACTTCCTATTCCCCTCTTGACCCCCTTGGTTCTGCTCCTAAGTCTCCCTTTCCACTCTGACTTTTAAAGGAGCCCCACCCCTTTTCTTCCTCTCAGTCAGACAAAGATCCACTGTATTCAGTTACGGTGAGAACATTTTCTTCCCTCCTTCTTGGGCTCTACCCACTATGGTCTGTTGTTATCTTTTTTACATTCTTAATCTAATTTAGCTCAACCTGTTTTTCTCTGCTTTGAAAGTGTCATGAACATTCATAACACTATAAATAAATAATAGTTTCTGCATCGGGTACTGTAGGATGAGACAGGAGATAAGACGAATACTGCCACTAGTCTGTCAAAAAGAAGTAAATATACTAGTAAATAAAAGACAGGTACAAAGTAATTAGGGCAAACAGGCAAGAGGGGTATTATATTAAATAAACTTTTCATGAAGAGTTTGAAAATAGCTGGGAAGGGAAGATGATGGTGTGAAACTGTTGTTTATGTTGAGGACTATCCTGCTCTCAATCCATGTGCAGAATTCAAGTTCCTTTCGAAACTTCAGTGTATAGAATGCTAGCAGCATATAGTATGTACTGAAAATACAAACCATATTTTTTCTAATCTTTCCTGTTTGAGCCTTTTTTAAATGGTCAATAGGAGGAGCTTTCCTTTCCCTTGTAGAATCAAACCAATAAACATGCACTTAAATAGACTTCTTGACAACATCTTCATGGATGTTGATTTTATTATCTTCAAATGGATGTGAACCACTCCAAAAGAATAGGGAAAGGATATGCTTTGCCTATTAGTGCAATTGCAGAAAGTCTCATTGTGGAGAGAAAGATACTCTGAGGAGACTTTTATACATGTGTTTTCACAGAAATTGGAGATGGGGCAGAAGCAAAATTTCAGAATTAGTATAAATAACAGTCTTAGGATTTATGTGAGACATTTGATGCTTCAGCCAAAGCAGTTTTACATTTGGCTTAAAAATAAATGTGGAATAGCTAGCCAGTCACTCATTTCTAGTGTTCATATTTCCTGTCATTTAAACATTCTAGGAATTGAGAGTATGTTGTCACAACTGTGTGTTGCTAACTAGGGGCTATATGTGGGCATAAGCCATTTGTTGCATGGTCCTAGTTTTTCCCAGTGCTGGTCTATTCAGCATTATATAGGTTGCAGCAACAGGGATTTACAAATTGATATTAGTGTTTAATAAAAACTTATGTTAAAATAAAATTCCAAGTATGCAGCACAGAGGCTTATAAAATATTTTTCTCACTGTTAAGCTTCCACACAAATCATATCACCAATAGACTTTTCTAAAGAAAGAGAATGGGAAGCTTAGAAAATCAGTGTTGAAATGCCCACAGCATTTTAGGTTTTTTTTGGAATCTTATTTTATTTATTTGCCGCTACATATAAAGTGCAACTATATTAAGTGTTAATACAAAGTATGATTAGCACTTTGTGATACTTTTACTATGAAATGTGTTTTAAAACCATAATCTATTCTCTGTTACAACTTTTTGAAATCAGAAGTCTGTTACTATTGGGGGCAGTTGTCTTTTGATCAAACCTATGTCGAGGGGGGGCAGTTGCTATTAGAAAGCACTTTTAAAGATTTAATAATTTCTCATGTATTAATATACTAATGTCTTTTCAACAAAGGAGTCTAATTATAATGCTGAAAGCCTATTGCTATGTGATTTTCTTTTTAAAGATTCTCTTTGAATGCCTGCAGGCATTCAATGGGTTGTGATTCTGTCAGATTCAAGTAGCTAAATATGATTCTGTCTGAGCAGTATTAGGCTAGGAGATTCAGGAAATGGTGTTAGTAGTATCATAGATTGTATTTGTTTCTCTGAATCAGCATTGAATTAATACTCCACCATAGTGTTAAGAGGTAGGCCACTGTGCTTCTTGAGTTGCTGTCTTTAGATGAGATATAAAATAGAAGTCTTGGCAACCCTGGCAATCTTTCTAACAGATGAATTCTTAGCATGGGTAATTTTATATCCAACCCCCCCTAAATCTATCTGTTGTAATGTGTGCAACGGTGGCATATGCTATTAAACAGCCCACTCATCTTGGTGATAAGTAAATACCTACCCCATAGAAGGACTGAGTTCCTTTAATAGAAAGTTCTCCATATTGCGCTAATTGATTGCAGAATGTATGACCTACTCCTGGGTTATTCTGTTTCACTGTGATGTGCTTGTGAGCAATTTAAACACAGCATAATCTATGAGATGCTTAGTTAAGCAGATCTGTTCTGATTTTGAATTGTTGATATACAAATTTCAGTTAGGGGCAGGCTCCAGAGTGTGTTCAGAAAATATTTTAAAGTGATCCTTAAATTCACATTTTAAAAGCAGTATATTAAATGTGTAACTAAGTATTTTCCTTGAAATCTTCACACATATTGGTATATGCAAAGATAACAATGGATTGTATGGACTACCTAAATTCAGTCTGTTCTTTCTGTAAATGTGTGTATGTGTATATACAATTCTTTTTTTAAAAGTGTCGTTATGGGGGAGCAAAACCTTCTCCCCAACCACAATGGAATACGTTATTGTTGCATATAACAATCCATTGCACCAGGGGTTCTCTTTGATTTGGTAGGATTAAAAATGTTCATTTGACATGCAAGCGCTGTAGTTGGTTGCTCTTTGTCAGTATAGGAACCTTAGTTTTTCTTAGAGTACGTGGTATGAATACTAACTTTTTTGCATTTGTACTGGGTGGTGCCTGTTTAATTATTTGTATATAGCACTGAAAATTTACATAGCATGTAGAGGACAAGAAATGCTTCTTTCTTTGTTTCCAATAAATTTACAGTTTAAGGCTCCGATTCAGCAGGTGACTCTGTGATGCCAAACTCCTGCACCTGTGCAGAACTCCACGAGGGCTAGGGGGTCCTCCAGCACTGAGTCATTAGCAGAATTGAGGCATAAGACAAAACAAGTCAAGGCATGAGGGACAGGTGAAATAAATGAATAAGCATGGAAGTCTTTCTGAAAGAAGTGGATTCATAAACATGTATCTGGAGGAATCGATAGAGAGAGGGGGTCTTAATGGGGAGGAGTTCAGACTGTTACAGGTATAGGGACAGAATGATATGACCTAAACTGAATGTGTGAAAAGGAGACAAAGGGAAAAAGAAAAGTGTAGAGGAAATGAGAACAAAGCTGAAGCCTGGGGTGAGGTTTTATAGAGCCTTCAAGTTGAGGGTCTTGAATTGGATGCTATCAGAGACAGGGAACCAATGAAGAGATTCGAGGAGATGGAGTGACTTGTTCCCAATTAAGGGAGAGCAAGTGAAAAGAGGGGATACTGGAAGACTACAATAATCAAGGCAAAAGATAACCAAGGGATTAATAACATTTTTTGGTGAAATTAAAGAGGAATTGGCTGAATTTAAGAGACTTAATATAGTGGGAGAAAGAGCATCATGCTTGAATCTTTTATTCCTTTAAGGGATCCATTTATGCTGACCGCTAGCATAACTTGAATTTTTTATGAAGTATGTAGGGAAATAAATTCCCTGTGTAACTTATTAAAAATTGTGTGTTTTCAAAAGGGCTTCCATATTTCTCAATGGGATTGAGTTGTGGTCTTAAGGCACCAAAACAGATGTAAAATGGATGGACCTGTATAAACAAGCAATGATTCATTAATAAAAATAACTTCTGGAAAGTAGAGTAGACCAGAGGTTCTCAAACTGTGGTCCATGGACCCTCCATTCAGGTGGTCCATGGATAGTTCCCTCTAAAGTGCACGCCTGGGCGGCCGCACACAAGATAATGAAGGGCCACTCACTTAATTAGTGGAGCCGGGCAAGTAACAAACTATGCAAATCTTGTCCAAATACTTACTAGACAACTGATTTAACAGTGGATTTAACAGTGCCATTCCCAATTCTAATGGAGTCATATAATGAAAGTAAGATTAGTTTCTGCCTGAGTGCTAGGGGTCAAATTGAAAAGAGAAGGACCACTTAGTAGTTTGGAAAGTTCACACAGTTAAATGAGTAGTGTGTATTAATGGAGGGAGGCAAGTGAATTTAGTCTGTCCTGAGTTTCTTATCTAGCC
>NW_020664464.1:27192472-27199004 GCF_002925995.2 Terrapene triunguis | reverse complement strand
GCAAGAGTGCTGAGGCTTTTTCACCCTGGAACAGGTTCTGCCATACTAATGGTGAATCTACCTTATTCTGCAAATAGCCACATTTTATTATTACTTGTAGAGTAAGTAAGGGCAGTAAATTCTGGTTCTCTGAGTAAGAAAGCAATAAAGGAATTGACTCAAGCTTTACTACAGGTTCAATATTCATTTTCTATCTACCGGTATATTTCTCTTTCCCTTTCTCCCTCAATCTTACTTTCAAAGACAGTCTTTTTATTGGTATTAAATGAGACTTGGACTTTTGATGTGTTCCTCGAAATGTTGGGTTACCTGACTACCCACAAATATTTTCAGGAAGTGTTTGTGTTCTTAATTAAGATACTTTGCATAAACTGCTTCATCACATTTCTCAAGCTGTGTATGCAAGATAGTCTTTTAAAATTTCTATAAGAAAGATACAGTAGACTTTGTACGTTCACATTAATTATTAAAGGTACTTTTTACTCAAGCATATTGATTATTTAGAGCTGTTTGGGTTTTTTGAATGAGAAACCATAATATACTTCTGCTTGCATGTGATAAGGAAAAAACAACATTGCATTGTCAGAAAAATTTTATTTATTTATTTTGCGATCAAGAGGGTAGGCATGAGCAAGATTGCTCCTTGTCTCAAATGGGAATTGTAATATCTTAACTTCTTCATAGTAGGAAATATAGTCACAACTATTTTAACAGCTTGCTTTTTCAAAAAGACCCTTTTTAATGTTCATTTTTATATTAGAATTTTTCTGTGATTGATGTATCAAATATTAAAGCAAGGTGGATTTATACTTATCTGATTTCAACACAAGAATCTAAGGGCTGTCTGTCATATTTCAGAAGTCTGTAATTAAACTAGGATGTGACTAATATAATTTTACCATGTCATTGTATATTAAAAATGATTGAATTACTGGCCCTATGGTTTTAATCTTGCTTTGCATATGGCTACGTTTTAGTTATTTTCCTAAAGAAAGGTTGATTCTCATTGATTGGTAGCCATTAAATCATATTGATTGGCAACTAAATATAGCCTTTAAATTTGGTAGCACTTTTTGCTAGCCAGGTGGATACACTATAGGTGCATGTTTATTTAAGCAGTTATATAGCTTAAATTACATTTATTCAGATTATTAATTTTTATTTTTGCATTATGTGAGAAAATGGTGAATGAGACATTTCTTATTTACTAGGTGGCAATAATTTTTTTATTTGTGATTTGTGTCAAACTCTATTTGAATGGAAATAGGAATTCAATTAAAATGCATACAAAAACCTATTAAAAATGTTGTTAGTTAAATAAAACTACCTTAAAGTGCTGGTTACATGAGAAAAATTTTTTTATCAAGACCTCTTTTGCATTTAAAACTAACTGATTTATTAAACAAAGGCAGTATTAGCCATAGTTAGTGAATTGAACTGATTGTTTGTGGTCACTATGTCTTTCAAGATTTTAAAACTGGTAGATCTCATTATCTCATACAGAGTTTTATTCATAGATTGGAAAAGGAAAACAAGCTTTCCTGCTTTTTCAACTCCCAATTGGTTTCTCAATTTTGAATGAACTTATCATTGAACTGAACTAGTTGAATAAACTGAAATGAAGAAAACAATCTCTCTGTACTTGCAGAAGAGGCTACTGCTGTCAAAAGATGGTTTAGCATTTCAGCAAACTCTGGTTCTAGGTGCCTAGACAGTGACTTCTACAGTTCAGTGCTTTGACTTCCTTTAAAACTTCGGCAGAAAGTGTATTGCTTGAATACTATTTTTAAAAGTATTTTATTTAAATTATTTTAATAGATGACAGTAAGTTTAGGCCTTCACATAGGTTGCCATAATTTAAAATTTAATTTTAAATAGGATTATTTTAAAAAAGAAAAATTTAGTTGCGTCTCCCCTGCAATATTTTGATTTGGCCTATCTTTTGTTCAAGAGGCCTAATTTCTACTTTGATGGTGTGTCTAGCTATAGTTAAGGTATTACACTGACTGGGCAACAGTTCACTGTTATATGTGCAGGTATTAACGCTTTGACTTACACCAAGGAGATGTAAAATATTGATTCTTGCCAGTGATATTCTAGAATGCCGCCCTGTGCTGAAGAGGTGTCAGAGTTCTGAATTGCTCAGATTCAGTGCCAAACTAGGGATGTAAATAGCGTTTTAAAAAAGTAAACATTTAAACTCTTAAAATTTTACTGGTTAAACATTTAACCATTAGGCTCCGCTGCCACCCTACATGCCAGGGATCCCGGCTGCTGCCCTGCGTGCCCAGGGCTCTTCTGCCAGCCCCACGCTCGGGTACTCCGCTCGCTGACGGACCCATCCTGGGGACACCCCTGATGGCCCATGCCCGGGGTTCCAATTCTCACAGCATATTATATAAATACCTGCATAGTAATAGACTCATCCCCTTAACAACACTTTGGTAATGGTAAAATAACTATTGTCATAGAGAATAATGTATTCAATGAGGGCAAAGAAACAGTTGTTTTTTATAGTTATTAACACTTTATTCAAAACAACAAACAAAAAAAACCTCCCCAAAAACAAAAAACCCCAACAACCAACCAATACTTATGCAAGGAATTAATTTATACTGCCAAAAGTCCAGTGAAAAATGATGGTGTCACTTGAATAGATATGTGGACAGAGTTGGCATCGGGCTTTCTGTCCACATATTTATTCAAGTGACACCATCATCAGCCATGCCATCAGGGGCTCGTTCACCTGCACATCTACCAATGTGATATATGCCATCATGTTCCAGCAGTGCCCCTCTGCCATGTACATTGGCCAAACCAGACAGTCTCTACGCAAAAGAATAAATGGAAACAAATCAGACATCAGGAATCATAACATTCAAAAACCAGTAGGAGAACACTTCAACCTCACTGGTCACTCAGTAACAGACTTAAAGGTGGCAATTTTGCAACAGAAAAGCTTCAAAACCAGACTCCAATGAGAAACTGCTGAGCTTGAATTAATATGCAAACTAGATACCATTAATTTAGGCTTGAAAAGAGGCTGGGAATGGCTGAGTCATTACACAGATTGAATCTATTTCCCCATGTTAAGTATCCTCACACCTCTTGTCAACTGTCTGAAATGGGCCATCCTGATTATCACTACAAAATTTTTTTTTCTCCTGCTGATAATTGCTCATCTTAATTAATTAGCCTCTTAGAGTTGATATGGCTACTTCCACCTTTTCATGTTCTGTATGTATATATATCTCCTTACTATACGTTCCATTCTATGCATATGAAGAAGTGGGCTGTAGCCCACGAAAGCTTATGCTCAAATAAATTTGGTAGTCTCTAAGTACTCCTATTCCTTTACAGTTAGTTAAGTATATGGGCAGCTGCTGCATAAAAAGAAATTGAGACAGCTTTCTTATATCTGATGTAACTAATTCATTTACATAGTTTACAACAAATAAATATTTGTAGAGTCTGATTCACAGCAACATAGTGTGAAAAACATTACATTACAAAAATGATTAGGGGTATGGAACGGCTTCCGTATGAAGAGAGACTAATAAGACTAGGACTTTTCAGCTTGGAAAAGAGACGGCTAAGGGGAGATATGATTGAGGTCTATAAAATCATGACTGGTGTAGAGAAAGTAGATATGGAAGTGTTGTCATAACACAAGAACTAGGGGTCACCAAATGAAATTAATAGGCAGCAGGTTTAAAACAAAGAAAAGGAAGTATTCCTTCACATAACACACAGTCAACCTGTGGAACTCCTTACCAGAGGATGTTGTGAAGGCCAAGACCCTAACAGGGTTAAAAAAAGAACTAGATAAATTCATGGAGGA
Source organism: Terrapene triunguis (assembly GCF_002925995.2). Lineage (NCBI taxonomy): Eukaryota > Metazoa > Chordata > Testudines > Emydidae > Terrapene > Terrapene triunguis. Next base: position 27,195,163 of record NW_020664464.1, on the reverse strand, counting down.
TAGGTCCATCAATGGCTATTAGCCAGGATGGGCAGGAATGGTGTTCCTAGCCTCTGTTTGCCAGAAGCTGGGAATGGGCGACAGAGGATGGATCACTTGATGATTACCTGTTCTGTTCATTCCCTCTGGAGCACCTGGCACTGGCCACTGTCAGAAGACAGGATACTGGGCTAGATGGACCTTTGGTCTGACCCTGTAGGGCCATTCTTATAAATTCATGGATAGTACATAAGAACATGAGCCACTTCTATATATATATATAGTTCATAAAATGTGCTTGCTTGCTGGTTTCAAGGTAGCAAGAATACTTATAAATACCTACTTGTCTAAGTAAAATAATCAAAATAAATTCCATTTGTGCTTTGAAAAGGAACAGTAAACTATTTAGGGAACTACTGGTAAATTAGGTTTACCTACTGTGGATTACACAGGGAATTCCATTTTGTTAGATTTAATGTGATATTGTCATACAGAAACCTGTTTTCAAATGGGACAAAGCAGGAGATTAAGTATACTGGTAACAAATCTATTTGTGTAGTGTAGGGAAAAGAGAAGAGCCCAGTGACCTCCCTATTGTGAAACAATACATGATATGGATGGTATCATTGTTGTCCCACAAACTTATACAGGATCATTTTAGGGGTCAAGACAAAGATGCCACATTTATTATGATAACAATTTGATTTATGACCAATAACTAATATCTTAATCCTTATACACACACATTATACCTAATACCTATACACACACACAGACACACACATTCACACACACACACATCCATCAGATGTTCTGCAGCTGCTGCATAGTTACCAGTCCTGCTTGAGTCTGTGGCTTGAGTTTGCAGCTTGGGTTCGTAGCTTGTGGCGGCTAACTGGCCAGGAAAGCCGGGCACAAGGACGAGCTGGGTCTCTGTTGGGCATGCACCGATGCCCTTCCATGTTGGCAGCAGAATGTTACCCTCCTCCAAAGTTTTCCATCTCACCCATCCTTTTTGTAGGCTTTAGTTTGAATCCAGAGTCTATAGGTCTTGCTGTGTCACCCTGCCTCTGGGTTTGGTGATTGATCACCCGTCAATTGCAGACATGACTTTCAGCCTGGGACCGGGCTTTGATCTTCCTTCTATTGTACCTTTTCTTTTTAGGGTGGATTCTTCTTACTTTGTTAGGGCTCTTGTCTGTATCTTCAGCCGTTGGTGTTTCAACTCTATTTAATCAGGACAGGCTGGGGCTGGAGGTTGATTCCATCATCCATACATACCCCATTCACACATCTAAACTAAACTAAAAGATTACAGCAGGGTTTGCAAAAATGAAGGTTGCAGCAAGCCCTTACAAAATGGAGTAAGCGTTTTTAAAATGGGGTTTGAATTACAATATGGCAAACAGTGAACAGAAGTTACAATATAGACAAGTATAATGGATGGCAAACAGTGAACAGAAGTTACACTGTAGGCAAGTGTAATAAATGGTGAACAGAAATGACAATACTGAAACAGTGCAAGTCTCAGTGATTTAAGCAGGAATTGGATTGATAGTGAAACTTACAAAGGCAGCTGACTGAACAGCTATGGCTCTTAACAAGCATCTTAACTGTTAATTAGCCAGTTATTGGGGTAACCGGTTTTATGAATGAATATTGTTTCATTCATAAAACTTTACTTATGAAGTTACATTAATAAAGTAAACAATTAAAAACAATTTCATTCATTAGTCCTACATCATTCAAGGAATAAACAAGTCAGCGCTTTGTTGTTTTCTTACTGTGTTGTGGATCCCTCTAGAGACTGAAGGAAAATTTTAAAAAGGACTGATGTATGGGGCAATGCAAACTGGAAAAAGACTAAAGAGTGCTTAATTGGCTAATCAATTATAAAAGGTTCTGACCCTGTATTGTCTTTTATTTGAAGGTGGTATTATTTTTGTTAATAATAATAATAAAGAATAAACTTGAATATGCACAAAAAATGTCTCGTGAACTAGAAATACAGAGACTAAGCTGGGTAGTCTGTCTCGTTATATATGCTAAGTAACACCTTGAAACTTTCTGACTTTTTGAGTAATATGTAGTGAATGATCACACTAGGAAAAATGAATGACCGCCTTTACTATCAATTAAGCTATATACAGATGTAAAGTATACCTCATCAAAATTTATTTCAAAGAGTGGAACAGTGAATTAAGGTTTAACTGCATAGTTCTAGCTTGAATAATAATAATTCACTATTTTACGGCACCAAACTTGTGCAAACTGCCTGAAGTGGATCTGGTGTTGATATAGTTTTGAGCCTGAGTATATAAAGAAGTTATTCATCAACATATTTCTTCTTTCCTTAAATGTCATAGGTCTGTCCAGTAAGATATTTGTAATTAGAAAAATATATACAAGCAGTAATGTTTGATTTGTGTAAGAAATATTCCTTAGTCTAAGCAACGTGTATATAAAGAGAAACAAGGCATTTCTATGTGGGTACGGTAGCATTGTCAATAATGTTTTTCGGTAAATAGAAAGTTTTTTAAATTTTGGTGGGCAAAAATCTTACGATTCCCTCTCCACCCTCAGCACCTAAAAAGGAACCTAAAGCATGGTAGAACGATGATGGTTGTGCTAAATAGGGCAGGGAGGGAGAGGCTCAGTAGGGAACTCAAAACAATGTTATGCAAGAGTTGAGGGCAGGATGGGATGGACTTG
>NW_020664464.1:27157519-27192462 GCF_002925995.2 Terrapene triunguis | reverse complement strand
ACTCTATGGCAGAGATAGAGAACACATTGTTATACGGTGGCATTCAACTGCCTTAGCCATGTGATCATCCTTTCTCTTTCTGCAGTCCTCTGCCTCATTTGCTACACATCTTTCAACTTCTACAACAAATAAAGCAGGTGTCCTATAGGCAAGTCTCATTCACTACACAACCCTGTTCATTCCCAGAGCACTGTCTGTCCCGTGCATTGAATGAGGTGGGAGTCCTTTAGAAAAAGTAATATGTAGGTAAGCATATAATTAAAGACTGTATCCCAATGCAGTGCAAAAGAGTGCAAAATTAAGGTTGCACTGATGTATAATTTAGCCAAATGTAGCTAAATTTTACGGATACAGCAAAAGGCCTTCGCTTATCATAGGGCAGTGGTCCCCAAACTGTGGGGCACACTCCTTTAGGGAGGCACAGAGGAACATCAGGGGGTGGTGTGGTGGAGCCTGGGTCAGCCCCTACAGGGGGCAGGGAGGGCACGCCATCTAGTCCTGCTCTTCCCCCAGCTCTGCTCCGGCCACGCTCCCAGTCCCCTCCCTGGCTACAGCTGTGGCCCTGGCTCTACTCCTGGGCTCTAGCTCCTGACTCCGGCCCCCGGCTCTGCTCCCACTCCTTGGCTCCAGCTCTGGCCCCTGGCTCTAGCCACCAGCTCCGGCTCCACTCCCAGCCCTGGCCCTGGCGAGGTGCGGACACATTTCATTACTGGTAAAGGGGGGAGTGAGAGGAAAACTTTGGGCATCATTGCCCTAGGGTGACCCCCTTCATCTAAATTTCAGGTCCATATGCCAAAGCATGGAGGTACTAGTGCTTCCCAACATATTTTTTCACACTTATAATGTATTTTCCCCCCAACCTCATTTTTGGAAATGTCTGACCAGTTTTTGCTGAAACTTTATAAATTAAATTAAATTAAATTAAAGAACCAGCCTCAAGCAGACACCCAGCATGGAAAATTCCACTTGAATGGTTAGTTTGGCAAAATTATAAACAACTTTCAACAAGTTTTTATAATGGAGAGTTTTAAACAACTTTAAATATAGGCAGTGCTACACCTGCAGTGATATTGCAACCCAAAAGATAATTGTTTTGAAAAAGTTATAAGGCATTGTAAATAGAGGCTTTCAATGGAAATATCATTTTAATTTATTTTTTTTTTATAAAAGCAGCTAATAAATAAGTGCACCTTGGCAAGAAAATATAGATTTCCATTTCTAAATGTCAGAACTAGACAGTACAAAATGATAAACAATACAGTAAACCCCAGTTGAGAAATTCTCATTTCTCAGTTATGTTATGCCACAGCTAGGAACTGCTACGTGTAGGCAACAGACTGAAAGTGGCTGGCCTTGCAAGTGAATATGTGAATTCTAGTTACTGCTAATCAATTTAGTTTTATCTAATTTATAAAGTACCTGTTAAAAGACAATAAATGAAGCCAGGATGTTTACAATCTGAAAGTCTCTGTTGTGCTAAATGAGAATATTTTTTTACACTCCGCATGCTTTTGAACCTGTAAGCAGCATCTGTTTGCATAAAAGATGTTCAAGTTTCCCATGCAAGTATTTATCAAACTGTAACTGTTTTCAGCCTTTAATATTATTTGAAATCAGACCACCACAGCCCTGCATTTAAAGAATTTAGAATTAGATATTTCCTTTTCAACTGCCACTTTCTATGATTTTAATAATATTGAGTACTTACATAAAGACTTTCTTTCAGAACACTGTTCAAGTGTTTACTGTTGTTCATGATGCACATATATGGTACTTCTATTACACTATTTATGTTTTGCTTTAAAAATTTAAAACTACTGCAAAACTGACAAACTGAAAAGTTAAATGTTATTGTTACCGAAGTGTGATGAACAGTGCTCACTCCGATTTGTAAAATCAAAGTTCTTGAAATGGCATATTGACTTGCTATATTTCATTTAAAAAATCTCCAGATCTGAAAATTTGCTGATTAAAAATCACCTTTTCCCACTTCACTCTGTATTCAGTTATAGAACACTGAACTTCTGTAAGTGGTTAAGAAGTTAGAAAAAATAACCCATTGTGCATGTGTTAGACAATTTTCAAATGGCTGTATCCATTACTTCAAAATCAGAGAGTTTAAAATATGTCAAAGGCACTTATTTTTTTCCAGTGCTCAATCTATGGCAAATTTGAAGTGTAAAACAATAAAAAACAAATGGTATCCAAAGAATAAGAAGAATGTACTATACTTCTTTCTCTACATTAACAATAGCATGGCAGCTGCTACACTGCCAGTATCATAAGAGAGCATACCAAACAGTTTGTGATCTTAGACTTTTAACAGTCTTTGTACTATAGTGCAGCACATTAAATATGGATCTCTTTCATTTAGATTTGCTGTGTCTGAGTATTTGTTTTGGTCATTGGTCTGTCTCAGTAAAAATGTATACCATATAGTCAGCTCTGGAAACAAGACAGAAAACTTTGGTGATGATTATCTAGTGTTGCATTACTAAAATGAGAAGAATAAAAAGTTTTTCTGTTTTGGCAGGTGGCTTTCAATACCTTAATATGGCTCACATAACTATAAACCATAACCATGGATATATTGGTTTGCATAGATTCTTGAACATAAAATATTTATGGATTTAAACTGTGTTGATATTTCCTATGCAGGAGAAGAAATTTTTGCAGTTCTGTTTTCAGCAACCCACTGTTATCAGTAGTGTACATTTGTGTATTACAGTAAGTAACGGCATATAGAATATCTTCCCCAGTTTTGTTGTAATCTTCTAAATACTCTTCCCAATGTCTCATAAGACAGTGATATATTTTTACCATTTCATATGGGTGTCCATATTTTAATCTTTCTCCCCTCATATTCTGCTCTTCTGCATTAAGAATCACAACAACACTTTCAGACGGTGACAAGCGTCAAGTCAAATTGAGATATAGCAACTTGTTAAGGATTATTTTGGCTGTAGTTGCCAAACCTGATCTGTGATGCAGGGAAGCAAAAATATAAATTCCCTTTCCCTCAACAACTGTTATCTTAAAATCATATGTACTATCTATGCTCCTGTATTACTTCTATAAATCCTGTAGACGGAGGTGTAGAAAGGTAAAAAGAAAGAATAGAAACTAATAGCTTGTTGTTATATCAACACAAATATTTTTCTTTTGAATGTTTGTGGATTAGATAGATTTCATATTTTTCACGGTCAAAAAATTGCTTGCACAATGGTCTGGTTATTGTAGGTATCACCCTTTGATTTACAAGCATCTGTTCCCATCTTCATTGAGTTGATCTTTCTAGTTGCCTTTAACTGATAAGTCAATTTATTGTTGTTAGACATTGATTATGACCATAAGGCAGAAATGTTCTTGTCAACTTAATATCCTTGTAGATGCCTTTCCAGAGGAGGAATAAATGGCCATGAAGTTTAAACTACCCTCTCATTCCTTGGTTCCTCTGAAATAGGGATGTGGCACACTTGCAGGGTAGTGTGGGGATGCTTGTACTACATCTTATCTTGCTGTATCTGACCTGTGGATACACAGAGCTCTTCAGTTTGTAAAATAAATCTTGAAAGTAATTAAGCTTTTCCTTTTTAATAGACCACAAGTAACTGTAGTCAGTGCCACATGTTGGAAATAAAAGTAAAGCTTTACTTCCCTCACATTCATTTTGTTCCTTTCCCCCAGCCTTTCTTTTCAATTGCTGGTTGTAAGAACTGAGAGTATTTCATGCCCATCTTCTTATCTAATCTGAGTACTGTCTGTAATTGATCAATATTTAATGGTTTCTACTTTGGATGCTCAGTTTTTCATGGGAGCTATTGTATTTGACATGGAATTTACAGGGTATAATGTGAATACCTTTTAAATTTCCTTCAGTCTAATAACTTGTAATCTCTTTGATGGAATACACACATTTGATTGTACCATATTGAAAAGCTGCATCGTACTATTTACTTATTTTCTACTTGTGTACAACCATTATGGGGGTGATACTGACAAGAGTTTGAAAGATATCAATGCTGCTGTTGTAATCACTTTCTATGGGCATATTACTTAATAGGAAATTGGATGTTTTAATTTCTAAACTAATATCCATCACTGATACACAGTCCATATTAATTTAATGGCATAATATTTTTCTGTATTACTCTGGGCTTTGGTAGAATTAATTTCTTAATTCCACAATTTGAATTGTATTGCTTTGCTCAATGCAGTCAGTCTGATTTACGTTTCTCTCTAAGCAGTAAAGAAGAGAGCCGGCAATATGGCTGATGGTATATCTAAGCGAATATACCAAAAAGAACCACATCTTGTAGATTTAGGTTATTTTATGTAAGTTCCAGTAATGACTGGTTTTGGTCATATTGAGAATAGCTTCAAGAAGAATAGATTTTCTCCTGATATATTGGTAATTTCTTTTTCACAAATAGAATATGCCAGTTGCATGTGAAAAATTATATGGAAAATAAAACACCTACCTGTCTGCTCCAAAATTGTAGAACTTCTTTGGATTTAACTGGTAGGTAAGGGAGGGACTAACTGCCTGTTCCACAGATTGTTTTATGTTGTTGAAATAGCGGATTGTGGAAAAAAATCTGTTCCCTATTAAGATATTCTGTTTGCATAATACATTGTTCTCATAGTTGAATCTGTCTCTCTCACTTTCAGCATATCAAACATCTATCCTCTTGTGACCAAAATGACATTTTAGCTACAGGTATGTTACAATTAATGTAGCAGCAACATATTAAAGAAAAGTGGAAAGAAAGCACTTGGAAAAACAAGGGGAAACCCAATAATATTAAAAAGTAAAACAGAATAAATCTTTAAACTGAATCTTGCATTAGCAATTGAGCCCATGCAGTTTTAGTGTGGGTTGAATGGAGGTGGGGGGAAAACTGGACAAAATAGTAAACACCATACTCTTAATCTCACGGTGCAACTTATAATTTCTTAATGTAGCTGTCAAGAAAACAGAGATCTTAAGAATTTTCAGTAATGTCTTATCTGAATTACTGTCCCAGAAATGATTTCATTCAACTTTTAGTAGTATTAGGATATTGCACATTCCATACTTATTTGGCAAATAAGATGCAACCTCTACTGGTTTTCCACTGAACTTTTTATTTTATGTCTATTGTCACAGTTTCAGGGTTAATTGGACCTTTGACTCCCTCCCCATACCAGATCCCCATCTCTTTGAAGACACCTATTTAAGGTTTCTGGTTTCCTAGGCATCACCTCTCTTGGGCATCTTTCTCTATCAAGACCAGGGGTTTAGGCCTGCAGTCCCTATACATCTAATTTTGATTTCCTCAGCTGGTCTAAGTGGGATCTCACCCCTGTGGTTAACCTTTTTCCAGGGGCTGAGAGAATGTACACCTGTTAATCAGTCTTCAGAAAGCAAAATACCTTTGTTCTTAGGGCAACAGCATCACAGAGAAAACATACAAAAAACAATAGTAGTTCCTACTTGCATGTTAACAGTTTACCAGAGGTGACTCCCAGTTCCCACATAGGGCTCCAATAGGTGTCAGTTTTTCAAACCCATCAACTGGATTTTCTCTCTGGTTATCAATTCATGTCAAGTTTCACTTTAAGAGCCTGGACCCCCTTGGGATAGTTCAGCCACTTTGTTTACAGCTTGGGCCTTTATTAATTGACCTCCTGTTACAGGTAATCACAAATCAATCACCTTCTCCTCTTGGGGAAGCTTCAGAAGGCTGGTTCTCCACCCCCACCCCTTAACTTGTGTTGAGGAATTTGCTTTAATCACCCCCCTAGTGAGTACAGACTCTGTAGGAAATCCATCACCTGTGAGCTAGGAACATATAAATACACACCACCTATACTGATACAAAGGGCTAAGAACATTGTATGGCTCATACTGTCTGGCCCATGTCAGTGTAATGGCTTTTTGAGGTTTTCCTGTTTTAAACATAAAATACAGTATGCTTCCTAAAGATGTTGCGTGTGGTTGCAATCTCCTGCTTGCTTGTTTTGTTCCACTTCAAACACTCTGGAACGTGGGCTATCTTCTTTGTTACTGACATATGGGGCCTATCACAATGGGGGCTCTGATCCTTCACTGCAGTTCCTATTTGCTACCATAATATAAATAACATACTCTGTCTTGGGTTTCCAAATAATCTGATTTTATTTCTGGTGGTATATTATTTCTTTAGAGGGATTTTAGTAACTTTGTAAGTAATTCTTTACATTTTAATCTCAGTCCCATTCCAGTGCTTCACCAGACCTTAGGAGGTCATCTATAAATAAACAAATGGAGATATCCTATCTCCTAGAACTGGAAGGGACCTTGAAAGGTCATTGAGTCCAGCCCCCTGCCTTCAATAGCTGGACCAAGTACTGATTTTGCCCCAGATCCCTAAGTGGCCCCCTCAAGAATTGAACTCACAACCCTAGGTTTAGCAGGCCAATGCGCAAACCACTGAGCTATCCCTCCCCCCTAAAGATGCAGATAGGTGCCTGCTCAGATTTACACAAGTGCCTAAGCAGGTTAGTTGCCTAATGCTCCTTAATTTCAGTGGGATTTGGGAGCCTAACTTGCTTAGGTGCCTTTATATATCCCCCAAGGCACCTGTCTGCCTCTTTAGATGTCTGTGGACTTCACTAATCAATCTAGGCCCAAGGTGCTTGAAAGAGTTCCTCTTTATTCAGTGATTCAGTTCCCCAATGGCTCTACATAACAGAACATGGACTTCTGCTGCGACTCTCACACAGACTTCCTGTCTGGGAAGCTGAACCGTTTAAAGGTATTCCCAATACCACATTGTCCAAATACCTTTGTAAATCTGATTTTGGGTTTAGATCTTCTAGATCTGTGTCAGAGACTTGACTGTCATAGTATTTAACTTTGTATTTCTTGTCAGCCTCTTCCTCTTGAAGAATCTCTTTTTCCTTGCCCTGGAGTGAAGCAATAATTTCTTTCAGTAGAATTCTCTGGATTTCTTTTGTGTCAAGCTGTGATTTTAGAAATCCAAGATGGTGCTAATACACACATCTGATTCAGAAGTTCTTCTGTGACCACTGCCAGACTTCTGGTAAGGTGAATGCCATCAAATTAACTTTTGAAAGATGTTATCGAATGTTGCAATTGTGGATGGATCACAGATCAGTAGTGTTCTAAAACAGGTTTTCCTGTGACAGGAGTAACTTTGGACTGTCTTTCCAGCATTGTGCCAAATGCTTCACCTCACACCTTTAAATCTTTTAAGCTTCTCCCATTATAAATAACTTAATGGACTTGATTCTAGCACATCTGTTTTTTAATATTTATTAAAAAGGTAATATAAATACTAAATTTCAGGGGAGCCTGTAGCATTTGAAACTTCCTATGGTCTATGGAAAAAACAAATGCCTTCCTGATAGGTCTGAATATTATTTAGATGATTGAGGGTGCACCCCGATTATGAATTATTGTCCTGATATGAGACTGTCTCTGCTAGTTAATTTGCAAGGATACTGTACAGATACTGATACATAACTACAATTAGTTATGCAATTCCTTTCACTGAAGTTGTCTGTGTCTGATTTGCACAATCAATATCGATTTCTTAGTAACTGTGCAGTATGCAAATCCTTCTGAACTGGCTTGACAGCCATGATTAGCCAATCCTAATGCCAATATTTGCATAATCACTGTATTGTTCTTTCACAATAACTTCATAGTGACTATGTAAATCTCTATTCTGACTGCTATAAACCATCTCTTCTGGTTCGCGTACTCAAAATTTTGAAGTAGTTTGCCAGGAACAAAGGTTCTGCCTCAGCTTCTCATTCCTTTCAGCTGAAGCAGAATAGCTATATAGTTTTCATGAAAGTAAAGGGTGTTGGACAGGATAGAAATAACACAAAAAAGCAAAACTGAAAAGATTGGGTTTTTTTAATTAAAGGATTTTGAGTTCCTTCTTTCTCTGTGTCAACAAATCTGCAAGGCTTTTGTCTCTAGAAGAAATACAATACATTTTTTACATTGTTTTGCCCAGTGAGAATCTTTGTCTCTCAGTTCAGTTTTTAAACACAATGTTATTCTGGAGAGAATAACCTGGTAAATTGGTAGGACAGGGAAATGAATGAGGAAAACAGATAAAGGAAGAGGGAGAATAAGAGGATGAGTGAGGTAAGAAAGGGTCATAAAGGTTTCAAAGAATTCCTTCGGCAGTTTGACTAATCATTTGTATGTTATGTTTTTTTATTGTGGGGTTTTTTCACTTTCATAAAATATTTAAAAGGTTGACTAATACAACAAGCTGAAATTGATTCATATTTACTTAGTAATAACTATAACAATACAGCTAAAATTTCAGCCTCAGCCTGGGTATACTTATAAATTAGCCTGTGCTAACAGCTTGGCCTTCCTCAAGAGCAAGAAGCAGTTGAGGGGGATAAGAGCATGTGGACTAAGAGGCTGTGGAGCAGGACTGAAGCTGCAATGACTCTGTTTCTATGTGTATGTGGAATTGTGAAGGTTGTAGCTGATCAGAATATAAAAGTTTTGCATGAGTAAGAAATAACTTTTATAGCACTTCTGCATTCTGGTTGACTAAGAAGACAATTCAATTTCAGAATAACTGGAACTAATATACAGTAAATACTATAAAAGTTCTCATGTTTTATCTATTCAAGTGACAAAATTTACTACAGCATGTCATTAGTGGTAGAGAGAGAGCATACTAATTCCCTATATTGTAATCCCTTTCATAAAATATTAGCTTTTAGGAGGATAGTCTTTATACACTCATGCTAAAAACATGAAAGGGGACTTGGATATCTTTTTTTAATGAGCTAATTGTAGTGATATGTACTGAATTGCCTCGACAGTGAAGGTAAGTAGATAGTTCCGTACAGAATTGTATGTTTTAATTTTTAATCAGTACATTTTAATGGTCCAGCCAACTGCCATGGAATCACATTGACACACAAAACAAGTCAGGTAGCCTTTTTAGTAGGTTGTAAGCTATCTGGGCAGAGAACATTGTCTGCCATTCAGTTTGTATAGCACCTAGCACAACATGGTCCTAAGGTCTCTGGGCACTGTCACAATAGAAATAATAAGAAATATTATGTTGGCATGGTTTTGCAAAGTGTTAGTGCTCTATAATCCAAAAGGTGGTGGCATTAATATTACAAAACTTAGCACGTTAGTTCCTTTTATCTGAAGTTCTCAAATAACTTAACAAAAATTAATTAAATCTGACAACATTTCAGTGAAGTAAGTAAGCCAAGATGAGGAAAATAAGGTGCAGAGTAAGGAATGTCGCACAGCAATTTACTGGCATAGCTGGGAATAAAATGCAAGATTCTGGGCTTTCTGACCTTTGCTAAAAGCACTAACAATAACACTCCCTTAAGTTCATAAACTTTCACAATATACTAAAACTGTCAGTTGCCAAACACTTCCCCTAGTAAGCTGGTTCAGAGCACTGGCAGGATTCTGTGGTAGCTGTGAAGTTATCTTAGAAATTTGAGAGACAGCTGATCATGATTTCAGGGGACCAAAAAAGCCACACACAAAAAACTAAATTCACTTATCTGCTGAACACCACTTGTTACCTTTTCTTTGTAATTTATACATTTAGTACATAATCTTGCAACATATATTTTTTTTAAAAGTGTCAATAATTTGTCACTTGCAAAACTATGTGTAGTTTGTATACAAATTATAATGTATACACGCACCCTGATGTATTCGTAAGTTAATTTCTGTAGTATGGCACTTCTTAACTTGGGACCTTTGTCCTAGCGTAAGGATTTTGTTTAAAAATGTTTAGAGTAAGTCATGGTGGTTTTAGCAGAATTATGTTAACAGTTTGTTATCAAGTTTCTATATAATTCCCTTATCTGAGCTGGAAGAAGAAGGTATAGAAATCTTGAATTTCTGTGCCATGGTTGCCACATACACAGGATGGGCAGCTTTTCTTGACAGACAGGTTAGCAATCAATAAGAATCTCTAGTTTGGACTCCCTTCAGCCATCTGGTCTTTGCCCCTTTTCCTGCTCTTTCTTCCTGGTCACACTTCAGTGATGTGGGAGAACAGAGCAGCAGAGATAGCTGCTATTCTAGGCTTTTCTGTGCAGCTATCAAAAACTGTTCCTCCAGTTTTTACTTTTTTAAGTAAAATGAGCAGCACTGAAACCCACCCACCATCCCCCAATAAGGAAAGCTGGCTGCAGATGCTCTGGCTGTGGGTGTCTGAACTTTTCATGCTTCTTTCACAAATTCTTTCTATTCTTGCTCTGGCCCCGCATCTGTCAGAGTGGTAGCTTCTGGTGGCAGATCAAAGGTTCAGGTTGCTTTTCCACTGCTGCCACCAGCACAACCTGAATGATATCTGTACAACCCAAGCCACAGCCTATTCCAAGAAGGAGCCATCAGACCCTGCTCTCTAGTAGAAAATGAATCTATGGTTCTGGATAGTGGGTGGATTACAATAACATCAGATCTACAAAAGTTTCAGGGCAGATGAAAGGAATATTTTATCTGTTGGGTAATATTATGGTTCACCCCGATGTTTTATAAGACTCATAAAGCACCATGAAAAGTTGCTATACTGTCAGTCTTTTCCTCTGTCCTGTGCATTTTTCTCAGACTGCATTGGGATGAAACATTGACCGCCTCTTCCACCAGTGAGTTCTGATGAAAGGATAAATAGGTGTTAAATGCAACTAAGAGGCTACTTCATCAGATTACGGTCCCTCTTCCCAGACTGATATCATTCCTTTTACAAAACTGAGGAAAAATGGGTTCCTTTCTTTAAACTCTTCACATCTTCATAGCATGGAGCTATTGACCTCACCCACACCTGAAGTGGGGGTGGGGTGGGGAGGGAGAATGATGTAATGATGTCGTCCAGGCTTGCCAGAGGCATGTTAGCATTGCTCTTTATGGGTGAAAGGTGGGGGAGAAGAAGGTCAGAAGCTGCTGCAAAAAGGGTGGGTGGGAGTCAGTGGGAGATATGCTGACTCATCTCCTGGGAATGTAAGTGCAGAAGGCTTTAAAAGGGGGCACGTTTGGGCTTTAGAAGCCCTATCTCCATGGAGCAGGCAAAGCAGCACCCATCCTCCCTCTCCTCAAGGTGGCGAATATCAGAATATCAATGCCATGGGTATTGCGCTTGTTGCTCCTTTTTAGGGGCCTGGGAATTAATTTTTCCCTCACCATTAGATTGGCTTAGGTAGAGTGGGTTGGTTTTTTTGTCTTCTCACAATGGGTTTCAGGGAGGGCTAATTATGGTGAGGAGGAAAGGGGGTTAGGTTATATGTCGCAACTCATTTTGTAAGTGTGGGGTGGATGTCCAGTGCAGGTACTCCATAGGGAAGGTATACAGTGGCCGGATAAATAGCTTGGTAAAGGACTTAAAAAGGAGGTGCTGGTTAAAGGAGTGGAATGAGGGGGCTGGGACTCCTATGATTGGTACAACAGGGAGCCAACCCCACCCTTTCTTATAGTCCACCTTAACCCTCTTACGGGTGATATGGGGGGTAGCTGGTAAGGTCTCAGCCATGGGTTGGATGGGGGACCTGGATGGAAAATGAAGGGGGCTGATGGAAGTCCTGGGTAGTTATTTGAATGAACACAGAGTTGCCTGCACTGTAAACTTTTATCTGTCAAGTAGTCTCACACATCAAGTTGTGGCCTGATTAAATCCATATGAAGTGTCTCCTGTCTTTTTGGTATAGCCAGACAACCAGAGGTTGCATCAAGCCAGGAATTCCAAAGGGCATAGTCAAAGCTGTCTCCAGGTCCTAAAGGCTAAGCATACTTTGGCATAGGGCTTGGAGCTGATCTAAATATTTTAGAGGCATTGCCCCTGTGACATATGTGAGGCCTGGGAAGTGTGAGGTTGCCAAAAGATTGTTACATTGAAATGTTGGACAGACGTGGACTTCTGCGACAATAAATGTTAAATGTATTTTCAGTGTCCTGGCTTGCTGAGTTGGCTTCCTGGGGGATCTGAGAAGGGGAGTGGTTGGGAAGAGGATTAAAGCAAATTCCCCAATACTAGTTATGCAAAAACTCAACCTTTTAAAGGCCCAAACTGTATAAAGAAAACTGTGGAACTGACCTGAACTTGTAACTGAGAATGTCTCTTTGCTGTAATTAGGTACCTGTGGCTGTCCTGAGCCAGGGCCGGCTCCAGTTTTTTGCCACCCCAAGCGCGGCGAGGGGGGGGGGGGGGGAAAAAAAAAGCCGTGATCGGCAGCACTTAGGCGGCTGCTCTACCGCACCGCTTCATTCTTCAGCAGCAATTCGGAGGCCGGTCCTTCCCTCAGAGAGGGACCGAGGGATCCGCCGCCGAATTGCCGCCGAAGACCCGGATGTGCCGCCCCAAGCACCTGCTTCCTGCGCTGGTGCCTGGAGCCGGCCCTGTCCTGAGCCAGCTCACTCAGGCTAAGGGGCTCGGGCTAAGGGGCTGTTTAATTGTGCTCTAGACATCAGGGCCGTCCTTAGCCATAGGCAGAACAGGCAGTCGCCTAGGGCACCACGCTACCTGGGGGCACCGCTCTGCCCGGAGCCCAGACAGACGGGAAGCAGTGGAGCATGTAAGAGCAGGCCTGCTGGGTCCTAGAGAGAGCCAAATGCAGCACAGTCTGAGGGAGGGGATTGGCTGCTGGGGTCTCTGGGAAGGGTACGGGTACAGGTTGGGGAAGGAACTCACCTGTGAGTGTGACTTTCCCCCAGCGTCAGGTGAGGCAAGCTCAGCGGCTCTGGCACCAGTATCTTTGTTGTCCCCCATAACGTCCATTCTTCTCCCTCCCCCCCCCAAGGAGCACCCCCATCTCTCTCTCCCCGTTCCCCTCCGGCAGGGCAGGGTTGGGTGAGGTGCTGGGGGGCGGGGGAAGGAATGAAAGTGAAAGTAACTCACTTCCTCAGCAGCCAGCCAGGATTGGAATGGTCACACACGGCTGGGCTGGGGATAGGGTGACCAGATAGCATGTGCGAAAAATCAGGACGGGGGTTGGGGTAGGGTGAGCAGATGTCCCACTTTTATAGGGACAGTCCCAATTTTTGGGTCTTTTTCTTATATAGGCTCCTATTACTCCCCCACCCCCTGTCCTGATTTTTCACACTTGCTGTTTGGTCACCCTAGGTGGGAGTAATTGGTGCCTATATAAGACAAAGCCCCAAATATCGGGACTGGCTCTATAAAATCAGGACATCTGGTCACCCTAGCTGGGGAGCGCGTCTCTCCCCTGGGCTGGCAGCGATCCATCTCATCCGGGGGGAGCTGCACAGGGCAGGATGAGCTGCCGTGGCTCCATGGGTGCCCTGTCCCTGAGATCAGATGCTGTGCTAACTTCACCATGGTCCATTGGGCTGGCGATGGTGCCCATTGACATGTGATCGGACCTGACGGTTTTCTGCTGCTGTTGCTACTATGCACCCCAAGAGGTGGATTTTGGGGTCCTGCAGTTTTCCACCTATCTCCTCCTCTACTGCAGCGGTTGGACCAGCAGGCTGGGGGGTGAGCCAAGCATGAAAGCAGGACTGTGTTGCCATTTAGATTGTCATTTAACTACTTTGTTTGCCAAAAATGCTTGCTAACAATCCTGAATTCAATTTCAATATTTTTTTTAAAAAAATCAATATCTTAGCCAAAAACAGAAAATTAAGTTGTTGACAATTATTTGTGACAAGTTTGGTATGAGGCAGGGAGTGGGCCAATTTTCATCAGAGAAACAAAAAATGTTGACTGACTTTCCTATAGCCCTGTTACTGCTAAATAGAGCCCTCCAACAACTGTAATATGCTCATCTCCTTACTAGTGTATAGAGCAGGGGTCGGCAACCTACGGCATACGTGCCAAAGGTGGCATGTGAGCTGATTTTTGATGGCACGCAGCGGTGGGCTGAGTGGCTCAGCCCACCTCTGCTCTGGGGTTCCGGCTGCTGCCCCATTGCCAGTCGGGGTCCCAGCCGCCAGCCCCACTCAGCGCCCGCTGCTGGCCTGGGGACCCCCAAGGAACCCCAGCCTGGCAGCAGGCTGTGCAGGCCGGTGGCTGAGACCCCGGCTGAGCCACTCAACCCACTGCTGGCCTGGGGTTCCATTCACTCAGCCGGCAGCAGGCTGAGTGGGGCTGGTAGGGGGCTGAGCGGGGCCAGCGGCTGGGACCCCGACTGGCAAGGGGCCAGCAGAGCGGCAGAACCCCAGAGCGGCAGCAGGCTGAGTGCTGCCGGCACCCCAGACTGGCAACGGACTGAGCCACTCGGCCCCCCCGCCGGTCCCGCTCAGCCCGCCACCGGCCCGCTCAGCCCGCTGCCGGCTGAGTGAATGGAATCCCAGACCGGCAGTGGGCTGAGCAGGGCCAGCGGCTGGACCCCAGACCGGCAGTGGGCTGAGCAGGGCCAGCGGCTGGACCCCAGACTGGCAGTGGGCTGAGCAGGGCTGGTGGCTGGAACCCCAGACAAGGATCCCAGGCAAGGATCACACTAAATTGATAGGATCTGCATTTTAATTTTATTTTAAATGAAGCTTCTTAAATATTTTAAAAACCTTATTTACTTTAAATACAACAATAGTTTATTTATATAATATAGACATAGAGAGAGACCTTCTACAAACGTTAAAATGTATTACTGGCATGGGAAACCTTAAATTACAGTGAACTTGGCACACCACTTCTGAAAGGTTGCCGACCCCTGGTATAGAGTGACCATATGTTGTACTAAGATTCTCTTGCTTTTTTTTCCCCAGTGAGTCAGTATAGCTTTTGCCAGCCCAGAGGTTGGGCAGTCAATGTCTTACGTTTTCACAACGTTTTGTCCAACTTTCATAAAGTAAATACATGGTTAATATGAGTTTAAAAGACCAGGGACACTTCCTTGTGAAGAATCTGTGCAGCAGATCATGCTAAAGCTGTGAAAATGTCAGTTTCTGATGGAACTTTAGAGGCAGTGATTTATCATGTACTTCTGGCAGTGCCCAAAATGTGCTGCTATTGATAATGTCTTTCCAAACAAAAATAAGGCACAATAGGACTTCTCTAACATTTCTGGGCTACCTTAATCTAGATGAGATGATTCTGTGCTGACTTCATTTTGGTCACTTTGTGCTTTACCTAGGAGTAAAACTAAGGTTATATTTTCCCACTGCTTGGAAACCCAGCTTATTAAACTTGATAATGCCATTGATCTATTTACAGTATAAGGTTGATATAGAGTTGTAACTAACATTAAGACTGATGCCCACTATACATTTAAAACTAAAAAGTGGCTTTGTAAAAATGACATGGGTTTCCAACTCTACTGTGTCTCAGTCAGGGTGGAGCGCCTTGTGAGGTGTCTTCACAATAGCTCAAGGTCACAGTGCAAGAACCTAGAGAGCCTCCTGAAGCATTGTGATAGTTTTGATTTAAATAGACTTGAACTGAACGAAGAATTGAGTACACTGTCACCAATGTTGCCACATGCAAAATCAGTGATGGACATTGTACAGTTTATTCATACCACCAAACTTGTTGACATGTATCCTAATGTATACATTGCCACTAGTATTCTACTGACAATTCCTGTAACAGTAGTATCAGGAGAACGGAGTTTCTCAAAACTAAAGCTCATTAAAAACTATCTCCGCTCTACAATGAGTCAGGAACGCTTGACTGGTCTTGCTATTCTTGCAATCGAACAAGACATCACTTTATCTTTGTCATACAATGACATTATTACTGATTTTGCAGCCAAAAAAGCCAGAAAGATTGCTTTTAATTAAAAACAAATCCTTGTTTCAATACCTCTTCATATAAATTTCCAATAAAATGTTGACAAATTAAAAAAATTATATTATTTGCATCATTCTGTCAAATCAGAATTTTTTCTATAGCACTACTTCTTTAGTGCTAGTCCATCAGCATTACAGTGTGCTTAATTAAGTTAAACTGGTTTAATAACGTGCATGTGGCAAGTTTTCCAATACTGTAAGCTTATGTTTGTGTTGCTAAGAGCAAGTCAGGCATAGGGGCACCAGTTTAATAATCCCGCCTAGGGCACCATAAATCCTAAGGACGGCCCTGCTAGACATTCAGGCTCGGGCTCAAGCTCTGGGGCCCTCCCAACTCACAGAGTCCTAGAGCCCAGGCTCCTGCCTCAGCCTGAACATCTACACCACAATTAAACAGCCCTGCGAGCCTGAGTCAGTTGGCATGGGACAGCTGGGTTTTTTTAATTGCAGTATAGACATATGCCAAGAGAGCAAACCCAGCTGAGGGGTTTGAAAGAGTGACATCCAAGAGAACCCTGTGTTGGAGTTGAGGGTGATCTGTGGTAAGTTTTTAGCATGCATGTAGGGACTTTTATTGTTTTTTTTTAAATGTTTTCTCTGTGATGCTTTTGCCCTAAGAGTAAATGTATTTTGCATTGTGAAGGCTGGTTGGTAATTGGTATATGCTGTTGTGGCCCCTGAAGAAAGAATGACTCAGAGGTGCTGGCCCCCTGTTAGACCTGCTGGGGAAATCATAGTGAGTTGGAGAGGGACAGCAAGCCATCATGTGGGTCTCCACCTGAGAGAGGAGATGGCCAGGAAGACTGAAACCTTACGTGGGTGCCCTCAGGGAAGGGGGAGTTTGGTCAAAGGTGCAGCTAACACTGAAACTGACAGCATCCTCCTCTTACTGTTTTTGTATTACTCCTGAAAACTTCCATGATCATTTTGTGATTCCTAATTAGTTTGAGACCTATTGATGAGAATTAGTGTTATAGAAGGTGTATCCAAAGTAGCTATTTCAACTTTTTGTTATGAAACATACTGCAGTATTTCAAATTAAGTTTATTATACATTATCTGGCATATGGCTTGTCAAAAATTTTCATTAACTGTCATAGCTGAGACTTCCAATAATTGATACATTTTAGGATTTTTGTTTGCATTGCAGAAAAAAAACTGCTTAATAATACTTTTGTACATTTAAAAAATTAAATGGCTATATGCTGTTTCTGTGCCACGATTCATATTTCATTTGTTCGCTGTACAGCAAATGAGCTGATGTATGTATTGCTGTGCTAGCAGTTGAAGCATAGGTGACTTGCCTATGGACTTCATTCAAGTGAGAAAATGCTAGACAGGTTTCAGTAAGAATAAAGCTTAGTCAGTGGAATATCAGTGGTATGCATGTTTTTTGTTTTAAATAGATGATAAAAAGTACCCTCTTTTTTCAAAGAGTGGAAAACCTTGTCACTCTTCAGTAACTGTCACTCTAAGGTAGAAATGTCATTATGAAGGAACAGCTCCTCAGTTCTCCAGGAATTTGGATTTAATATTTTACAAAATACTAGTTCATAACCTGTATTAGCCATAAACAGATTTTACTGATCAGAAATACTGTCAATGACTTTCTCTCATAAGATATGAGCTAGAAAGAAAGTTCAGTATGATTCACCTTTTTCCTTAATCAGTGCCTTCCGCTTGAAAAAGCTATCCAACCAAAAGTGAATTCACGGGTAAATCAATAATGAGACATAGCTGAGCTAAGCGAGAATACATTAAACTTTGCCATCCCAGTGAATTGTCTATGCTGGTGAAACCATACCTGAGTTGCATCAATGGAAAAGCAAGAAGCTTGGTTTTGTGACTTTTGAGAGTATAATTAAATGATAACTTTGAGCATTTTTGGACATCCTAACTAAGCATAAACATTCAATTATTTATAACTGACTAATGTGTATACAGTAATGTGTTAATATTAGAATTATTTAAAATCATGTGCAGTACTTTTATTCTTAAAAATAGAATAGCTGGATTTATATATTAACTATAATAACCAGCCCCATTCTGCATAGAGATACAAGATTAAAGAAAGTCTATGCAATATAAACAGGATTTTCTTAATCTTTTAACTAGATCTTAAATACAACAAACCGTAATTATTTACTTTTAAAGGAAGCATGAGGAGCACCAGGAAAAGGCCCCCAGTGTAAGGCTATAGCTGACAAGACCAACAAAATACAGACCTTTGGTCAAAGAAGTTTCAGATACTAAATTGTAGTTTTAGGCACTCGATTTATCAGTGCAAACAATTTCCCAGCTAGGTGAGAATCAACTTGTAGTTTTTTATTTTAAGTATTCAAAAGAAGTGGACTATTACATGGTACACTAACATTGTCCACAAGATTTTCTGTTTTAAAGAACCCTGTCAAAGTTATTAATCCTAAAATTAGACCTGCCTGACTTGCTTTTAATTCTTATTTGCAGATTTACTTGTGCAGGTTCTTGGATGTTTTTTACCCAAAATTTAAAAAGATACTTTAAAAAATATGTATGTAAGCAATGGAATAATATACTTGTTACATTAATTTATTTAATTTCAAATGTTAGTGGGAAATTTTTAAAAGTAATGAAAAATACCTTGAACCAGCATCCTTTTCGCCAGCTTAACCAAAGTCCGTGTTCCCTTTGTTGCAACTTGGTATTTGTAACAAATATGGTGCTTTCAAATAAAATGTTCAAAAGTTTTTAAGTGATTTAGGAGCCTAAGTCCCCTGGCAAATCAGTGAGATTTAGAATCTTTTAAAAATGTTACCCTTTCTGTTCAAAGTCTTGTGCTAGTCCTCAACAATTTGTAAAATGAAGAAACTGTAACGGAATTGAACTGAATTTTTCAAGGACATACATAGCTATTCGGTGGCAGAGCTGGGATTAGAATGAAAAGTTTTCTGCCTCACAACTCCATTCCTCCACACCATGCTGCCTCTCATGAAGTTATAGGCTTACGTAGATTAGTAATGTGAAAGTGGTGATTGATAATTTGCTGTGATTAAATTGGAAGAATGTATGACTCTGGAACAATGCATCTGTGAAAATAGAAATGTTAAGAAGTTGTTCTCTGACTCACTTGTCCCAAGTGCACATTGATGGGTAGTTTCTCTTCTCCATCAGTCATTCAGCAACCAATAAGGATGAAACATTTTTTATGCACGGCTCAGCAGAGTTGATTCCTCCCTCATCAGACAAATTGGATTCTTGTCTTTTTAAGTGGACTGTATGATGGAGGCAGCCTTGTCCTGAAACTGCTTCCAGTCGCTTCTCACTTTTATTTTAAATTACATATTCATTTCATTCTGTGATAAAAATTAAAATTAATTAAAGGATGATGCATGAGGAAAAGGAGGAAAAATCTCATTTGAAGATGTTTGCTGTATGCTTCATGTTGTACTTCCAACGCTATTGCTGGGTGATCTGCTTAGAACACAGCCAGAACTGCACTTAGTTTCCCCCTTTTGTGATGGAAGTCAACTCTCATTGACTTCAGTGGTGAAGGATTGAGGTCTTAGAGTGTAGTACCCTAAAATAACGTGCTTCCAAGAAGGAATAGTTGGAGTATACTCCCTTAAATGGTGTATTCAAGGAGCTCTTAAATTATAGCTTTTTATTGTTTTTTAGCAGGCAGTCACAACAGAAAACATTGCACTGAAACCAAGATTCTACTTGTCTAGTTTCTATCTATAATCCGTTACTGAGAAGAGAAATTCTGTAAGTGCCTAGACTCCTTCCTTGAGTTTAGCGGTAAAAACAGAAAACAAGACTTTAATTGCTACTCATAGAGCCCCAGAGCCAGTCACTACAGAAAGAATCCATCCTTCTATTTCAATGGGCTATGAAGAATGTAGCTTCAATACGTGCTTATCTTGTCACGTTGCTAAGGAAAGTGAGAGGGAACATGTAGCTACAACCACTGAAGTCCATCATTGTAATTTATCTCATTGTCCCTTTCCAAATTTCTTATTATCCTCCTTATCATCATACATAGTGCTCTGTGAGGTCTCATTTGCCCTTTGTACAGTGGCATACTGATCTCTTCTGATTTGTACTTTCTGAATTTATACTCATTTTCTATTTGCTTTCTTAATGCTACCAGGCCTTGAGCTAATGGTTTTTATTTCTAGCTGCTGTCATCCTTGGGTCCTTTTTTTTCCTGATTAGCATCTAGTGGATTGTATCCATTTAAAACACAATTCCTGTTTTCATGTTTTGATCTATTCTTCATTACTCTGTTCTATTACTCCATTTAACATATTCATAAATAATCTGGAAAAAGGGGTAAACAGTGAGGTGGCAAAATTTGCAGATGATCTAAAACTGCTCAAGATAGTTAAGTCCCAGGCAGACTGCAAAGAGCTACAAAAGGATCTCTCAAAACTGAGTGACTGGGCAATAAAATGGCAGATGAAATTCAATGTTGATAAATGCAAAGTAACACACATTGGAAAACATAATCCCAACTATACGTATAAAATGGAGTCTAAATTAGCTGTTCCCATTCAAGAAAGAGATCTTGGAGTCATTGTGGATAGTTCTCTGAAAACATCCACTCAATTTGCAGCAGCAGTCAAAAAAGGGAACAGAATGTTGGGAATCATTAAGAAAGGGATAGATAATAAGACAGAAAATATCATATTGCCTCTATATAAATCCATGGTATGCCCACATCTTGAATACTGCGTGCAGATGTGGTCGCCCCATCTAAAAAAAAAAATCTATTGGACATGGAAAAGGTTCAGAAAAGGGCAACAAAAATTATTAGTGGTATGGAACGGCTGCCGTATGAGGAAAGATTAATAAGACTGGGACTTTTCAGCTTGGAAAAGAAGTGACAAAGGGGGGCTATGATATTATGTCTATAAAATCATGACTGGTGTGGAGAAAGTAAATAAGGAAGTGTTATTTACTCCTCATAACACAAGAACTAGGGGCCACCAAATGAAATTAATAGGCAGCAGGTTTAAAACAAACAAAAGGAAGTATTTTTTCACACAACGCACAGTCAACCTGTAAAACTCCTTGCCAGAGGATGTTGTGAAGGCCAAGACTATAACAGGGTTAAAAAAAATAACTAGATAAATTCATGGAAGATAGGTCAATTAATGGCTATTAGCCAGGATGGCCGGGATGGTGTCCCTAGCCTCTGTTTGCCAGAAGCTGGGAATGGGCAACAGGGGATGGATCACTTGATGATTACCTGTTCTGTTCATTCCCTCTGGAGCACCTGGCATTGGCCACTGTTGGAAGACAGGATACTGGGCTAGATGGACCTTTGGTCTGACCCAGTATGGCTATTCTTATGTTCTTATTACTTTACATTTTTACATATTAAATTTCATCAGTAATTTGTTAGCCAATTCTTGTCACTCTCTCAAGATCTCTTTGGATAGAAACTCCCTTTACTTTTGTTGTCTGTTTCATGCATATCTGTCTGCCTTGTTACATGCCATGTGTACATTGGATTGATGCAAGTTAGATCCAATCTGTTGATCCCTGTATGCCTATAAAATCTGTATCCCTCCTGATACAATCAGTATCCATTTGCAGTTGCAATACTTTCTAAGAATCTTACTAAACCAATTTTTTTTCTAATTTAGAATATCCTTCGCAATGTACATGCTAACCAAATAGCTCATGTTGTAAAACCAAAAAAACAGATCATTTGAAATCTTTGGATACAATAGAACTTTTAAAATATAGTTTATCAAAATTGGTACAAAATTTAAGCCAGGTTAAGGATATAATTCAGAGTCCCTAAAATTTTGAGTTTTTGTAATTTATGGTGGTATATATATATATATTTACAATGGGAACATAATAATTAAATTGAAAGTGTTTTGGCTTTTACAGTATGTCTTCAAAGAAGCAAATCTTCATATCTTGTAGTATATACCAATGGGTGGCGAGTGTGTCTCATATACGGTGAGTTATAAATAGCATAACTGAGGAGTAAACGAAGGACCTGAAAATACAGATTTCTTCCTCCCTAAATCCAGCATTTATTAAACAAGTCTTTATTTGCCACCCATCACTATTCTTCAAATGCAGTAAAACCATTCTAACTATTAGAGCAAGCCAAATGCATTTGGAGTTTGTTAGCAAAGAGATATTGATTGTCATTAAAACAGAATTGCAGTAGAGACCTTTATGCTTGTATCTGCATCTGAGTAAGTGAATTATGATTTTGTATAGTGGCTATTAATTATACAGGACAGAGGGAATGAATGTAAAGGATAATTCAAACACAAACTCTGTTTTAAAACTGTGTCCTTAAGCATTATTCATTGTATCTGACAGGCTTTAATTAATTTACCCAGGTGTTTAGACTGCCACGATAAAGGTTTAAATGGGCACATCTAGAATCCCTGTTAGTGTTTGCATTTCTTCTATTAATTGAATTTATTGTCAAGTAATTTATCTTAAAATCTGCATTATACATTTGTTCATAATGGCAGAAAAACAACAAATATGGTTTCAGATGAAGAAAATCTGACAAAAGTTAGAGAGCTCTCTTTAACGAAATATCCCTCTCAAGCTATAAATGATGCTGATAGGCTGTTACAATATAACTCACAGTGGCATTCTGTAATATGTTTCCATGTTGGAAAGACATACAGTGCAGTGTATAATTTTTATTAAGATGTCTGCAAGTATGCTGTGCCTTGTTAACCATATCATTTATGGGAAATCCACATTTGCTAGTTCATGCTGTCTACTGACAGTGCAATTTAGAAAAGAAATAAGCTGAATAAATTTTCAATAACATAATCATGCAATTAAGAAAAAAAAATTACAAATAGAATACATATATATTGCACTGCGAATATGTGCATAAATGAAATATATTAGATGCTGCTTAATAATATTCTGGGTAATAAAAACTTCTGTTTTTTTCCTGAAACTGATTCCATCCAAGTGACTATAATGTTAATTGGTCCCGAGACTGGCAACATGCATGCTGGCTATTGGCAACTTTTTTTTTGTTTTATCTGCAGCCACACAATCCCTAGTGCCCCCATTCCATATGGAAAAGTCCAGCCACAGGCAGTTGACACTGTGGGACCACAGACTGCAAGGGAGGCTGAGGGCAGGCAAGTAGAGAGCATGTAGGGTATATACCCCTCTACCACGATATAACGCTGTCCTTGGGAGCCAAAAAATCTTACCGCGTTATAGGTGAAACCGCATTATATCAAACTTGCTTTGATCCGCCAGAGCACGCAGCCCCCCTTCCCCCCCCGGAGCACTGCTTTACCGTGTTATATCCGAATTCATGTTATATCGGGTCGCATTATATCGGGTTAGAGGTGTACTTGTATACCTGCCCAGACCCTTCTTGAGCGAGCCATGCCGCTTTAGCTATACTGCTGTTTATATCTGTGCAGGTGTATACTCTACATGCTGAAAGAAATGTGCACTGTAGACATATCCCTAGTCTGACCTTCTACAGAACACAGACCATAGAATCTCACCCAGTAATTCCTACATCAAGCCCAGAACTTCTGTTTGACCTCTAGTCTGGAGAGATCTTGATTTTAAAAAACTTCAGGTGTTGGAGAATCCACCACATCCCTATGTAAGTTGTTCCGATGGTTCATTACCCTCTCTGTTATAAATGTATGCCTTATTTCAGGTCTGAATTGTCTAGCTTCAGCTTCCAACTATTTGATTTTGTTATACCTTTTTCTTTTAAAGAGACCTCTACTGTTGGACATCTCTTCCCCATAGAGGTGATTTATAGACTGACCAAGACAGCTCTTAGCCTTCTATTGGATAAATGAAATAGATTGAGCTTCTGAAGTCCCTCACTATTAGGCATGTTTTGCTGATCTCTGATCATTCTTGTATTTAATTTCTGAACTCTTTCCAGTTTTCAATGTCCTGTTTGGAGTGTGGACACCAGAATGGCACACAACATTCCAGAAACAATCTCACTAATGACTTTTACAGAGATAATACCACCTCCCTTCTCCTACTCAATGTTCCCTTGCTTATACAGTAACTCCTCCCTTAACATTGTTGTTATGTTCCTGAAAAATGTGACTTTAAGTGAAATGATGTTAAGCAAATCCAATTTCCCCATAAGAATTAATGTAAATGGGGGGGGGGGCAGGGGTTAGGTTCCAGTGCAGCTTCCCCTGCTCTGCAAGCACCGGGACGGGGGACTCAACCCTCAGCCCGCCCACTCCACTCCTTCCCCCAAGCCCCCACCCTCGACCCACCTCTTCTCCCCACCCCATCTCTTCCCCCTTTACTTTGCACGCTGCATCCTGGCTCCTCCCCTCTCCCTCCCCTCCCTTCTAAACGCGGCAAGCCAGCTGATTGCCGGGTTCCGGAGGCAGGGGAGGGAGTGGGGAGGCATGCCGAGTCCTCGCTCCTCCCTGCTTCCTCCTGCCCGGGGCAATCAGCTGGCTTGCTGTGTTCGGGAGGCAGGGGAGGGAGGGGGAGCCTGCGTGCCGAGTCCTTGCTTCTCCCTCCTCCCTCCTGCCTCCAAAACGCCGCAAGCCAGCTGATTGCTGTGGGCAAGAGGCGGGGGAGGAGGGGGAAGGCGCTGATCCGCGGGGTCTGCCGGTGGCCGGGAGGCACTGTGGGGTGGGAGTGGGGGTCGTAGGGAGGCTGCCAGCTGTGGAGAAAGCAGCCAAACAACGTAAGAGTGGAGCACTGCACACAGGGCCGGCTCCAGGGTTTTGGCCGCCCCAAGCAGCCAAAAAAAAAAAAGCCGCGATCGCGATCTGCAGCAGCAATTCGGTGGAAGGTCCTTCGCTCCGAGCGGGAGTGAGGGACCATCTGCGAATTGCCGCCGAATAGCTGGACCTGCCGCCCCTCTCTGGAGTGGCCACCCCGAGTACCTGCTTGCCAAGCTGGTGCCTGGAGCCGGCCCTGATTGCACAACTTTAAATGAGTATGTTCCCTAATTGATCAGCAACGTAACAACGAAACAACGTTAAGTGGGACGACTTTAAGTGAGGAGTTACTGTATATTGAAAGATAATGCTAGCCTTCTCAGCTACAGCATTGCATTACACACATTCCTCAAAGACAAAATTCACTTGCATTCTGTAAGTTAGACTGTGCCCTGCTACCTTCCACTAACCCTTGGGCATGCAAACCAACACAAAGGTGCCAGCTGAGGGACTGGATCATGGTTTTTGCTGATGAGCAGAGCTAGTTGGGGTCATGAAGTGGGAGTGTACATACTGTACCATCCATGTGTACTATATCCTTCTGAAGCCGAAGCCCTCCTAGAGCTCAGATGTCTATTGATATAACTGACTCTTAGCATAGTGCATACTATTGGGTCAGATGTATATCTGTTTGAAGAGGGTGCAACAGATAGCAAATAAGTCTAAATCATAAAAGAACTAGTTTATTTCCTACCATCAGCGGAAGGGGAATGTTGTAGTGCCAATTCACTTTACTCAATATAATGATGATTATTCATCATTGCTTAATTATAATATTAAATGTATAATGTTTTATTATGTATTCTTCAGTGAATTAGTTACATATTTATAGTTATGTATCATTAGGCATATTAATTACATGCAAAATATGTATTACTGATTTAACACAGGCACTTAATTTGAAATATTGCCAGAATAACTTTGTTTTGTTCTTTGCTGCTGATCACACTCAAGCCTAATGTGGAAAAAATTTTCTCACAAAGCATATAGAGTTGACTTATGACATGACGACACATGCTGTTTAGAAACAAAACAATGAAAATGCAACTGCAAGATTCCTTATAGGCAACTCTGAGCAGCATAATAAACCTAAACACTATTATCTGTGATTCAGAGCTAGTCTGTTTTGGTAGTGTATCCCTGGATATGTTCTATGAAAAATATTACAAATGCTGTTAGAACACTTGCCAAAAGGATAATTTTCAATTAAAGAGGAACACTTAGTCATGTATTAAAGCAAGCGTCCATTGTTTAAACCACACACAAATGTTTTAAGGGCTGTAAGACCATCACAGAGTTTTATAATCAGAAAGATAAGGATTTTGACTAAACCTATGGTAAGCAAGTCTGAATTTAGCCTCCTTAGTATACTCTTAAGTATATTAAATGTGTGGGAAAGCAGAAATGGAAATACATCATCTGCTTGGAAAGTTGGGGTCAAGTTGACAGCTAGGGTATCCTCTACTCTAAAATTTATCTACTGTTTGTTGTTAATATCACTTTGGATCACTGGAGATATACATGACTAATGAGGCATGTACCCTGGACTGCATGAGCTCTTTTGGATATTTGTTTTACATGCTATATATTGGGCATAGTTTGCCATGTAGTGTGTACAGAGTGACATATCCTTTCCAATAGAAAACTTACAGTATCTAGAGGTTCCATTAAAAAGCAAGCATATGTAGACAAAATGTACTTTTTAGATCTTAAAAAGTATTATACATACAACTGTTTAAAAGGATCTGGACAGGTCAAAGCTAGTATGCTTATTTTATTTATATATGTAGTGTATATTAAGGCAAAGTGTTGGATCTCAGATTGACAGTTTTATAATAAGATTCAGTTTCTTGTATAGCAATTGATTTTATAAAATTAGCAGACATACATACTTGCATATACAATATGAGGTTTGGGGTCTAGGTTTTATCATATGCTGTTAGTTTTATATCCTAATTTTATTTATAATTGCTTTTATAATGATATGCAGATATTGCATTTATTATTTTGAATGTAGTCAAACTAATAAAACACAAATAAAATGTATCATGTTTTCAGTAACTGACTGTATCAAAAACACTCCCCACATTTACAATTGCCTTTTCTATAGTAAAATCATAGACATAGGGTCACCCCCACCCCCAACCCATTTATCATGAAAAAATCTGGTAGAACAGATGGGCTGAGATTTATACACTGAATGTTAAAGAGCTTGTACGTTGCTGGACCAACAAGTAAATCAAATTACAGATTGCATGACCCCTCTACCATTAAGAAAAGCCAGTCCTCTGGTGTTCTGCTCTAGAAATTGTAATGAGTGCTTCAGCAGATCTTAACTGCCATGGCACTAAACAAAGTACAGCAATATGCAAGGAGCTTCGAAGGACTTAAATCTAGGTGCATGGGCATCGTGATGGCAGTTGAAATTCAAGGGTCATAAATGCATGATAATCGAGGTTGGAAGGAATAATTTTAACTATTACTGGGCTCTAAATTAACTATAATCACTCAGGAAAAAATTCCAGGGCATCATTATGGACAGAGGTATGAAAACTTACGCTCAATATGCAGCAGCAATCAAATAAAAATTAAGCTAAATAAGAAATGGGATAGGAAATACTACAAATATTTGAAAGCTATAAATTGGTACCCTCTTTACCTGGATAACACATGTAATTGTGGTTGTCCTATCTCCAGTTTACAGGGGAAACAGGAACTCAGAGATGGGCAACAAAATATTTACAGACACAGGAAAGATATATGAAGAGACATTTAGAAGATTGGAACCCAGTAATGCTCACTCTAGAATTTATAGCCTGCGAGAGCTCAGTTGTCTCAAGCCCATCCTCAACTTTTTCCATAACACATAAGCAATTAGCATAAAGCTTTCGGAGTGAATTGTACTTTTAAAAAAAATGAAATTATTTGCAAGTCAGTTGTAAACACTGGAAGAAAAAAACTGGTGACTTCAGAATAATGTGTTAAGTCCCCCAAATTACCAGAGTGAAGGGGATATTCAGCACCCTAGAAATTTAACATTTATCTTTTAATTTTAAAAGTTATTTTCTTTTTTAAATCCTGGCATCCAGACACTCTGCGTCATTGGTTTCAGCTCTGTGTGATGTCCTACAATGCAGCGTGTTAACAAAGTGACACATGAAGCAAGAAGCATTGCCAGTCTGGATATTGGTACCTTAACATGTTTTTAAAGTAGTATGGACCCAGTGTTTTGACTCTTACTCCTGCTAGTAATTCTCATTGAAATCAACAAAATTATTAATATGTAGCCTGTTGGGTTGGGCTCCTGTATCTCACTTTTACTTTTATGTTGTTTGTGATATCTAGCCCATTCTACGTTTTTGGCTTTTAAAATATATTTAGAAGTTGCCTTTATTTATAATATATTTCATCTTTGATGTAACTTGATAGTTCAGGGGACTGGTGATCTATTTGGGTGTCAAAAACAAATGTATTGTATGATATAAGTAGGAGAGAGGGCAAAATGTGGAAAAGACCAATTGTTCTAAATATTTATGAAACACTAGTCACTTTGCTGTTGTTTTTGTGGTTTACTGACAGTAGCACAAGGGAAACATATTTATAAAGTCTTTGAATTTGATTTTGAAATTAAAATGTATATTCTGAAATAAGCCATTAATTCTCTTGATGCTAACTGGAATGTAGTGAAGATGATAGTCATAAGTAAGGAATTTTAGAAAATAGCCAGTATCTAAATTTATGTTTCCGACTGCCCAGTTCAACCTGCTGAGGGTTGGCTTTTTGAACACAAGTGGCTGTTGTTCAGTGCTTGGTAGCACTAACTGGGCAATGCAGTTGCATCTATCAATAAGACTTTGGTCTAAAAACAGGAGAGTGGGAGGAAAGTATTTCTAGAAGGAAAAACAAAAGGGTGGGGTGGAAGGTGAGCTTTTACTGCTGAACTAATGGTGGCTTGATCACTGCTTTCTCAATACCTGCAACAATAACATAGCAGGATGGTAGTGAGTAGCTGTACTGCCAAGAGTAAGTTTGTCAGGGAAAAGTAAGGACACTGATCCAAACTGATTTAGATACAAAATGATTTATCATAATATACTATAAAATACTTTATTTGAAGCATTCACACTAAAATTATATTTATTTGGTATACCAAGTTTGATTATAAAGAAAAACAACCAAAATTTCATAAGCGAGTAGTGATATTGAGTGCCTCAATTTTTGGGTGCTCAACTTGAGGTACTTTTAAACTACTAGATTTTCATATAGGGCTGAACACCCACCCTCTCAAAATCAGGCCCGTTAAGGGATCTGAAGTTGGGCACTCAAAAACTGAGGTACTCAAAATAGGTATTCACTTTGGAAAATTTAGGCTCATATGTCTGAATATGGAGAGCTGCTGCATATCACCGTACATAGTTATTTGTGAAAGAGGTATTTTGTAATGTAATCCATATTTAATGTGTAGACCTCTTTAAAGTGCCAAAATACAAAATCTATAACATAACATACCTAGCTAATATGAAACATGATACAAGTACTTGTAGCATTAGAGCTTTTAGTGCATATTGAAATGCTTGTTTGTACGAAAATATTGTACCTGCTTTTCTTAAAAGTAACTCCTAAGATTACTGTAACTGCCAGTTTTATTTTTTGGTTTGTTTTTATTTGTTTTGGTTTTTCAATTTTACTTTGTGCATTGGATAGCAGTTTGTGAAATGAGTTTCAATCTAGTCAGTCAGCTTCCTCTTTTTGTCTGTTTGGATCTACTGTAGACAAAGAAAAAAAGAGAAAACATTTAAAAAATAAAAGAATGTGGTCATGAACCCAGAAAAATTTGGTAGGGAGACTCAGGAGCAGGTGAAGTACTTGAAACGACTTTTAATTATTTTGTTATTGAAATTGATTCAATTTCAAGCTTACCCCTTTAGAGGCTTGATTTTTTTCAGAGGTGCTGAGCAAACAATCTTGCTTTGCCTTAACTGAATTTATAGGTGCTCAGTACTCTGAAAATCAGACCTAAATGCATTTTAAGTGTGCTTCCTAGATTAAACATGTTTAGTATCTTAACTTGTTCTTCAGGGAAGGCAGCAATTAAATTGCTTTAATGTTTAGTGAATCATAACATAAACTGGCTGTTGTGTATGAACCCTGCTTATATGCAAATCTGCTGTGACAGTTGGCAGCTGATGTTAACAGACAAGGGGGCATTAACTTCACAATTATATTGACACTCAGGGGCAGAATCACATTTTAGCTGTCTCTTGGCTGTATAAAAGATTGCTATGTAGATTATCATGCAGCAGGTCCCAGTGAATGCCCTCTGTGAAACTCACCTCTAGCAAAGATATATAAACAAACTGGAAATCACTATGCCTTGATCTAAATTTCAACTGAACAGCTACTCACTCCTGGTGTTTGAGTCATCTTTAACGTTGCTTTACACCACAAAAGCAAAGCCACTTATGAGAAAGAACTCTGCTTTACTTTCAATTGCAGTACTGAGGTTTGGAGGGTCTGGCATTTAGGATTTCAGCTACTATTTAAATCTTACATGTTCATTAACTATTGTCATAGTATTTCTTTCATAATTTTAAAAAACAAACTCTACTATACCAATAGATTTCACAACTTTCACTTTTAATTTTCTTACTATTCTAGCTATTGTTTCTTATTTCCACAGTGAATCACCTTTTATTTTAGCTGGGAGAGATTAAAACTGATAGCTCCTTCTTATGAGCCTTGTAAGACAGCATTATGCTTCAATAATTACTTAATCCATGAACCACATAGAGTCTGTCAATATCTTCCATTCTTACAGATAGGCTGGAAAACAGTGACTTTTCAAAGCTTGTATTTTTAATGCTAACTGTATGGGCTATCTAGCATTCTGAATAGATATTTGTTACTTGTACTATATTAAAAATAACATCTGCACTCTCAAAATGTCAAGAGCAAATAGAAAACAGATAAAGATAAAAAGAAATGTAATTAAAGTTAGCTGATAATTATCTTTAGAAATTAAATGTGGCTTTTTATTATTATTATTATTTTAAATAATACTGAGCATTGAATGAAAACAATTAAGGGTTGTTCCCAAAGTGGACGCTCTTGAAAGCATAGGTCTCGGCAGAGGAAAAAGCACTCATACTGATCTGTGGGAATATCCTCTATTGTGATGTTCCTTGATTTCTTGACTACGGTGCCATTTCTTTTACATCTTTGATTTTTCAGTTTATACTACCTTCATCTTTTTAAACATGAATGTGGATAGAGCCGCCATTATGGATCTTAATTATGCAGGTTCCTTGTGAGAACTTGCACTTTATTGCTTCCACATTGTAAAAGTTTCTATGTCCGCCCTGTACTGTAGGCAGCGCTGTATTATTGCCTAGGCCGACAAGGCCTAGGCCTAGGACGGCAAATTTGCAGGGGCGGAAGCTCCCCTCCGCGCCCCGCCCCCCTGCTCCAGCTCACCTCCGCTTCCTCTGCAAGTGCGCCGCCGCGTCCTGTTTCTCTCCCCTCACAGCTTGAGCTGCAAAACAGCTGTTTCGCGAGGCAGGGAGGGAGGGGGGAGGAGGGGGAACGCCGAGCGCTGTGGGGAGAGGCGGGGCCGGGGGTGGGAATTTGGGGAAGGGATCCAATAGGGGAAGGGAGGGGGCGGGGTTGGGGTGGGGACTTTGGGGAGGTGGTTGGAATGGGGCTGGGAAAAGGGCGGAGTCAGGGCGGGGCCAGCGCGGCAATTATTTCCCGGCCTAGGGGCGGAAAAATTATTAATCCGCCACTGACTGTAGGGATGAAATCCTGGCCCCACTGAAATCAGTGGAGAAACTCCCATTGACTTCAGAGGCCAGGATTTCTCCCTAGATTCTCATAGACTCATAGACTCATAGACTTTAAGGTCAGAAGGGACCAATATGGTCATCTAGTCTGACCCCCCGCATGATGCAGGCCACAGAAGCTGACCCCCCCACTTTCCCTTAGCTCTGCTGTTGAAGTCTCCAGATCGTGATCTAAAGACTTCAAGTCGCAGAGAATCTTCCAGCTTGCGACCCCTGCCCTATGCTGCGGAGATCTCTAGACCTTTCCTTTTCATGACAGTTCTGTAGGTGTGACACATGAGGGATCAAAATCAAAAATGTCAGAAGCATTCACCTAATTTGCACTTGTTGGCTATACAATCCAACTGGTATTCACCTACTTGTCCTTATTAGCTAACTGTCCCCACTTTATCATCTATGCTGGAAAGATTTTTATAATGCTTTTCAGTTGCTCTTTTAATGGCTTAAATGATAACATAATGTGACATAATTTAAAGTTTTAGGGCCAAATTCTGACTTCTCACATTTGTAAATCAGCAGAAACACCATTACAGTCAATAAAGTTGCATCTTTGTAAAACCACTGTAACTGAGATCAGAACCATGTCCCTTATCTCTTAAATGCCAAAAGTGTAGTGTAATTGGAAAACATTATCCTTGTAGCATACAAATGGTGTCTTAGTATACCCTGCTTTTGCTTCCAGAGTATTGCTTTACAATATTCTGTGTTAGAACTTGAAGGAAATACAGAATCTTATTGTACTATGCAGCATCAATGTGATAGATTCTCACGTCTTGGTACACAGACATATGTGAACTGTGTGCTGAGGATTTTGTTAGATATAAACATTAAACTTTCGATAAGAAGAGTCGAGAAAGACTTGTTCCATTTTTTTAAAAAAACTCTGAAATCCAGTAGCCACTGAAATTTTTCAGAAGGCTTTAAAATTATCAGTTTGGTGACAGCATATACTGTATATTTGCATTTGTATCATTTTAGTATTCCTCTATTCCAGTTTTACTGCATCCATTAATTAATCAGTTTAAAATTAAATACTCCGTCCTTTAAAAATGTTAGCAGTCTTTTCTTTAGTCCCAATGATCTTAGCAACAGATTAACACAGATGCCTCAGAAGATAAAATTAATAGAAATCTTGCACATCGCTAAATCACTATCTAATTTCTACAAATATAGCCCAAGTTAATTAATTGCTCTATCTAATTGTTGTTATATATACTACCTAAGGGCAGGGTCAGGTCAACAGCTCAAGTAATGCTTAAGTGAGGTCATTGTGATGTCAGAGATAACTCAACCAATCGCCCTTTCTCTACAGTGAACTGGTATAAAACAGTCCTAATGATTGTAATAGTTGTATGACGTTGTATGAAGTAGAATGGACATGTGTCAAGAGTAGAGCTGGGCAGAATTTTTCTGATGAATTATTTATTTGCTGAAAAATACTATTTAATTCACTATGAAACTATTTGCAAATTTGACCTGATAGTTTCAGCTGGAGAAGAGTTTTTCAGCATCAGAAAACCATGTGTAATCTTTATCTATTGGTTAGGGTATTTACCTAGACTGTAGCAGACCCACATTTGAATCCTCATTCTGGAGCAGGGACTTGAACTCAGACCTACGCCTTGCCAATTTGTTAACTTAACATAGCCATCAATGTTTTTCAGAGAGTACTTACTTTGACAGTTAGCCATGAAGGCTGTTTCCCCTCAGTTTCCCTTCTTGCACAGCAGTTTAAGCTTGTAATGATTTTTCTGCTGTGGAAAGTTTTAGGATTGTGCGTAGGCATTGGCTGTGAAATCTTAACATTATTAGGTTTTTTAATTCAAAGTATGTTATTACTGAACCAAATAGCATAATCATAAGGGTTTGTATTACATAGTGTGTTTTCATCTAGCACTCTTAACCTGTTTAAGGGTTTTTTCAAAAGACCATGCACATTGTGCATGTTTACAGTTTTTGGCATCAGCCATGAACTAGTTACAAGATTTAACATTAGCATTAATATTAACAACAAATATGTCACAAATGCACAATCATAATCACTTTTGTCATGCCAAGCCTTTTGTTTAGATAAATTATTCTTTAGCTTAGCTTGTTCAATATGCCTTCTGAACCTTTGTAGCTTTTCCTTTACCTCAGGGTTTTCCTTAAAATAGGCTTTTACTTTAACCACTTCCTTGGGGTTTTGGTATTTTAGAGATGAGTGAGGTAAGTCTGTAAGGGTACTTTGCCTTTCAGGGGTCAACTTGCCTTCCTTCTTTCCCTTTCTCAGAGGGTTGAAATCTGAGATTTCTGGTATACCATAATCTATGGTCTGGCCGGCTTTATTCTTATTGCCAGCAGCTAAGGGCAAATTTATTCCTCCCTTGTTAGCTAGGTAGTTTGCATGGACACCATGCCCTAAAGAGACACAACCATTTTCTATCATCATGTCTGAACTACAGTTCTGCTTTTTAACTGCCAATTTTTGCACCCACAAGGCACTAGATGCATCCGAGTTTACTAAGTAATCACATGAGATATTCAAAGTGTCTATGGGTCCATTCACAAGTCTGCTCTGCTGTGTAAAGCTAGGAATCCAGCCTTCTTTTAAGGTATTCACACTAGATTTCTCCAAAGCAAATTCAGTGGATTCATTTTCATTTGAAAGACTTTGGCCATTAGGCAACAATACACTTCTGTTAGTAGACAAACTGTTTATTACCAACAATGGCCCATAAAGAGTTAATGGAAGCAATTCCTTTTCACCCCCACTAGGCACAGCTATTGACTTCTCGAAGACTTCACTAAGCAATTCCTTTCTTTCTGCCATATTTGAACTGCTACAGAGTTTTTGAGCTGCAGCTGTGTCCAGAACCAACTTTGGTACAATAGACAAATTAACAAACTCCTTTCGAGTTTCACTCAAATCCAGAACTACCTTTGGTACATTGAGAAGATTTACACACAACTTCCTTTTAGGCAAGCTGCTAGACTCCATAGTTAAAAGGTTAGAGGCATTCTCTTCCTTGTTACAAGTTTCCACACTGTCATTGAGTAGGGTTACCATTCGTCCGGATTCCCCCGGACATGTCCGGTTTTTAGAGTTAAAAATAGCGTCCGGGGGGAATCTGTAAATGTCCGGACTTCCCCCCCTCATGCAGAGCGCGCGCGGCTAACAGGGCAGCCGGCCGGATGGTGCCACTTACATGGAGCTCCGACAGCCAGAGAGAGCCCCTCCTCCTCTCCCCTGCAGCTGAGATCACTTACTCCCTCCCCTCCTCCCTCCCTGCATTCGCAGATCACCAGCTGGCAGTTAGCACCGGCAGCCTGGAGCTCCTCCCCGTGCTCCTCCTCCCCGGCACGCTGGTCTGAGCGGCAGGGTAAGGGGGTCAGGGGGTCGGAGAAGGGGCAGGGAGGTTCTGGAGGGGGCAGTCAAGAGACGGAGCAGGGGGGGGTTGGGAGTACGGGGGGGCTTTCTGGGGGTGGGGGTGTGGATAAGGTTTTGGGCAGTCAGGGTACAGGTAGGGGGTAGGGTCTCAGGAGGGGGCAGTTAGGGGACAAGGAACAGGGAGGCTTAGGTAGGGGGTGGGGTTCTGGAGGGCAGTTAGGAGCAGGGGTCCCAGGAGGGGTAGTCAGGGGACAAGGAGCGGGGGGGGGGGGG